>NC_043711.1:65592826-65619371 GCF_006229205.1 Suricata suricatta
CTTTAGCAGGTGGTGCTGGAAGAACTGAACAGCAACATGCAGAAGAATGAAACTAGACCACTTTCTTACACCATACACAAAAATAAATTCAAAATGGCTGAAGGACCTGAATGTGAGACAGGAAACCATCAAAACCCTCGAGGAGAAAGTAGGAAACATCCTCCTTGACCTCCACCGCAGCAATTTCCTACTCGACACATCCCCAAAGGCAAGGGAAATGGAAGCAAAAATGAACTCTTGCGACCTCATCAAGATAAAAATCTTCTGCACTGCAAAGGAAACAATCAAGAAAACTAATAGGCAACCCACAGAATGGGAAAAGACAGTCTATGAGTAATCTTAATGTGATTTGTGGAGTATGCGCCTCAAGCAGCACCTTCAGCCAGAACTTCATTGAGATCAATTTGGCATTTGTTATGCGTTTATTCATTCCTGTCTGTGCTTACCTGTGGCCTTTCGCCCTTAACACCTACACATTACCAGGTATTTGGTGGAGAATCACAAAGCAGTCCATTCCCAGAAAGGGAGATATATAGTTATGAAGATATTCCTTCCTTTTCTGAGAGAGAGCAGGGGTAAAAACACCAGGGAAGCAGGTAGAGATTAGGAAGAAAAGAATGAAGAAAGAAGAAAAAGAGCTAAAAGAAAGGGAAAACAGAGCTAATGATGAAAAAGAAATCTGGGCAAGTCTCAATAGTGTTTATTCACCCCTATGTGTACTGCACGCTGGTATGCAAGGGCCAGGAGCCGGTCCTGATGGAGGATGTGAATGTCCAAACCATGACTCCCCGTGGGAAACAGGGGCTGTGCTCAAGGAGTAGTAGGTAAGGTCAGCTACCAGCCAGAGAACCCTGGCTCTATTACTTAAGCTATTCACAAGCTGAGAAATGATGTGTTTTTCGCAACTCTGAGTGGTTCTATAACGTAAGTTACTAAGATATTCTGGTGGAAGCTCATATAATGAATGGGACACAAAAGAATCCCTTTCATGGTTTTCAGACTGGTTCCTGCTGAGCAGAGGTGCCTCCAGGCTCGAGGTCTGGGAGAAAGAGGGACAGAAGGAAAGAGCAAAGCCCCTTCCCTACTCATTTTCTTGCTCCAGCATCAACCAAAACATCTTACTCCTGTCTGTGGATACACGTCAGACTCTGTGCTATTTAGGGGAAAAAATGAAGAACACTTCTTTCCTCTATAGAGAAATGTGCCTTTCACACACAGGATGGATTTATTATTTCTTGGTAGCATTTGTGTTATTAGTCTTTACAACCACCATCTGAGGTAGTCCAGACCATTCGAATACACAAAGGTGTTATAAAGGCAACACAAAGGCATCAGTTTATTATCCCAGACTTTTCCCCACTCTACCAACCAGGCTTCCTGAATCTTTGGGAAAATTCTTTTATTACTTTTGGCAAGCAGAACTTCTTTTTAATTGAGGTATAGTTTATATATAAACTATGTACAGATTTTTAGGTATATCATATGATAAGTTTTGAAAAGTATAAACACTTCTGGAACCATGCCCAAATCAGGATATAGCACATTTCCATCAGCTCTAGAATTTCCTCATGACCATCTCATCTCAGTGACCCACAGAGTCAGCCATTGTTCTAATTTGTAGCATCATAAGTTAGTTTTGTCTATTTATGACCTTCACATAATTGGAATTATCTATTACATTACCCTTAGGGCTGACTGCTTTCTTTCAACACATTTTGGAGATTCATCCATGTTGTTTATGCTCATAGTCCATGTATTTTTATCACTGTGTAGTTTTTCATGTATAGATATACTTCAGTTTGTTTAAACATTCACTTGTGGATGAACGATAGGATTGTTCCAATCTGGGGCTACTACAAACACAGTGGCTATGAACATTTTTGCAGTGTGTGTGTGTGTGTGTGTGTGTGTGTGTGTGTGTGTGCATGTATTTTATTTCTCTTGTTAAATTCTTAGGAATGTAACTTCTGTTTAATATATTAACTGTATGTTTAACTTATAAGAAATGGACTATTTTTCCCAGATGGTGTGACATTTTACAATCTCACCATAGAATTGAATGAAAGCTCCAATTGTTCCATATCCTTGCTGAGACTTGGTATTAATAGTCTTTTAAAAATTTTCAGACAGGGGCATCTGGGTGGCTCAGTTGGTTAAGCAACCAACTCTTGGTTTCTGCTCAGGTCATGATCTTATGGTTTCATGGGTTCAAGCCCCACCTCAGACTCTGCATTGACAGCAGGGAGCCTGCTTGGGATTCTCTGACTTCTCTCTCCCTGACCTTCCCCTATTCGAGCTGTCTCTGTCTCTCTCAAAATAAATTAATAAACTTAAAACATGAAAAAAACACTAATGGTGGAAGAAAAAATTTAAAAAGAAGAATAAAAATGGTAGCCATTATAGTGAGTATAGTGGTATTTTAGTAAGGTTTCAATTTCCATGTTTATTGACCATTCTTATATCTTTTTTGTCAAGTATCTATGTAAGTCTTTATCTTTTTTATCAGATTGTTGTCTTTTAATGATTGATGTATAAGTGTTCCATAACAAGTCTTATGTCCTTTCCCACAATTTATGGCTTGCGTGTTCACTTTCTTAATGATGTCTTTGTTGAGAAGTTTGTATTTTTGCAGAGTTCAGTTTATCTTTTTTTTCTTTTATACTTAGTGTCTTTAAAAACAAAAAAAAAAAAAGTCGGCTACCCCATGATAGGAAAATATACTCCTATTTTTCTTTCTGGAAGCTTTATAATTTTAGCTTTTACATATATGCTATCATTAAATTCAAATTAATTTTTGGGTATGGGCAAAGTAAGGATCAAAGTATTTGTCTATGAATATTAAAAGGTTCTAAACTCAATTACAATATATGTATTGGTCAGGGAGGAGTTTCCAGCACCAGCTAACAAGCAATTCTCTGACACCAGCTGGGTATCCTTCCATTCAACTCAATGCTGGCCCTATCTACCCAGAGACAGCCTCAGATTCTACAGGTTAAGGGTTCAGTCCCGCAGGACTGCCTTCTACCTCAGATACCAACTGCAAGTGCAGGTTGTCACCTGTCTCTCTAACCAGCTACGTAGACTGGAAGTTCCAGCAACCCCCTCTTTAGGTTCACTTACTTTGCTACAGGGGCTCACAGAACTCAGAGGAGCATTTTACTTACTAGATTGCTGATTATTATGAAAGGAAATAAACACTATTTGATTTCAAAAGTTATTATAAAGCTATAACATTCAAGACAGTGAGGAAGCGATATAATGATTGACATGTAGATAACTGGAACAGGATAGGCAGCTTAGAAGAATATAAACTCAAAGAATATAAAGTCAGGAATAGATGGCAGAGATGCATGGAGAAGATATAGGGCAAGGGCATGGAGCCTCCATGCTGTCTTGGAATGCAACACTGTGCCAAAATCAACACATATTCATCAACTCTGAAGCTTTCTGAACCTTCTCCTTTTGGGTTTTCATGGAAGCGTCATTATTACGTGGGTATGAATAATAAAATAATGGGTCATTTGTGATTGGTTCAACCTCTAACCCTTCTTTTCTCCCCAGAAAGAGAGGTACTGAACTTTCCAACTGACATAAACAATCATGGTCAGTTCCCCTGGCCACAGCCCCATCCTTAGGTGACTTACAAAAGTCATCTCATTAACATAAACCCAGTTATGATGGAAAGTGGCTTGTTAAGGATAATAAGACATTCAGTTAAACTTTGTGGCTCTGAAGTGATTTTAGGAACTGAGGTTGAGACCATGTATCATAACAAAATATGTTTCTTGTTTCCATTGCTCTTACCATTCAGGAAATCCCAGATGTTTTGGGAGCTCTGAGACAGGAACCATGAGTAAAGACCAAATATATGAGAAGTATATTTTGATCATATGACTGACCAGGTGTCTGTTTCTTCCAAATTACAATAGTGCAGATACCCAGTTGTTCCCTCTCCGTTTGTTGAAAAGAGTTTCCTTTCTTTGTTGAATCTCATTGAGTCTTTTGTTTAGAATTACTTCACCTTCCACGTGCCATCTTATTTCTAGGCTGTCAATTTTGTTCTCTTCTATGTGTCAATCAGTACATTGACACCTCACTGTCTTGATTGCTGTAGCTTTATAATAAGTCTTGAAATAAAGTAGTATAAGTCCTCCAATTTTGTCCTCTTTTCCAAAATTGTAAGATTTTCATTTTCATGAAAGCATTTTAATGTTTCTCCTTTCTTGTCAAAATCTTGTTTGAATCAACGTAAGGATAATTATCATTTTTAACAATTTTGAGTGTTCCATTTCATAAACACGATGTTTCACTTTATTTTAGGATCTCTTTAATTTCTTTCAGCAATATTTGTAGTTTTCAGTACAGAGTTCTTATAAACCTTTCATTAGATTTATTGCAATGTAATTAATGTTTTGTGATACTAATGTAAACAATATTGCTACTTTTACTGTAATTTTTCCAATGGTTTGTTCTTAGCATAGAAAAACACTTGATTTTTTTTTGTAAAGGTCCAGATAGTAATGTTTTATTTTATTTTATTTTTGTGACTACTTAAAAAAAATTAAATCTAAGTTAACGTATAGTAGAATAATGATTTCAGGAATAGAATTTAGTGATTCATCACTTACATGTAACACCCAGTGCTCATCCCAACAAATGTCCTCCTTAATGCCCCTTGCCCATTTGGCCCATCCCGCCAGCAACACCCTACCAGCAACTCTCAATTTATTCTCTGTATTTAAGAGTCTCTTATAGTTTGCTTCCCTTTCTGCTTTGATATTATTTTTGCTTCCCCTTTGTTATGTTCTTCTGTTTTGTTTCTTAAATTCCACATATGAGTGAAATAATGATACTTGTCTTTCTCTGACTGACTTATTTCACTTAGCATAATACACTCTAGTTCTATCCACATTGTTGCAATACGCACCCACACCACATCTTCTTTATCCACTCACCAGTCAAGGACATTTGGGCTCTTTCCATACAGCACTCTGTATCCTTTGGATAAATACCTAGTAACACTTGACATTTTTATATTAAACTTGTATCTTTTGACCTTGGTAAATAAGTTTTTCTAGGAGCTAATCATGTCTTTTATGTTTTATACATATACAATATGTTATCTGCAAGTAAAAGTAGTTTCACTTCCTTTCCAATATTTATGCCTTTTATTTCTTTTTCTTGCCTTAATGTATTGGCTAGGACTTGAAATACAATGTTGAATAGAATGAGGGACACAAATTGTCTCATGGGCTTTACTCTGTTGTCTCTTTCCCAGAAAGAGGCAAGAGTTCACTGGTACAATGCCTTTTCTTACTGTGTACCATCTGCCAGGCCACCATTTTCTACCCCTCTAGCTCTATTCCTTCTCTAAAAGATAGTCCCTCATCAGAATCTCTTTCTCATACCTTATTTTTTGTATTTTTAATTTTTTTAAATGTTTTATTTATTTTTGATACAGAGAGAGACAGAGCATGAGAGGGGGAGGGGCAGAGAGAGAAGGAGACACAGAACTGGAAGCAGGCTCCAGGCTCTGAGCTAGTTGTCAGCACAGAGCCTGATGTGGGGCTCAAACCCATGAACGTGAGATCTGACCTGAGCCGAAGTCGGAGGCTTAACCGACTGAGCCACCCAGGCGCCCCTCTTTCTCATACTTTATGCTTCAACTTAAATAGCACTTGCCCTACATCCCTTACTTGACATCCCTAAGTAAAATCCCTCCCTAATGTGATCACAACACTCCACCTAGGTCGTTTTCATTCATACTTAGTGGTTAGTTATCTACATCTCCCACTGGAATTTAAGTTCTGCCTAAGAAAAATCTTGCTTGTGTACTTTACTAATGTATCTTGGGAAGTTAGCAGAGAGTCTGCTATCTAAACAGACATCTAGCAGAGGAATAAGTAAATCTCTTTCAAGCCACTTGTCCTATTCAGAGAAGAAAGCACAGACACTCCCTTTGCTCCTTAAAAAGAATGGCAACAAGGTATAGGGAGATATTGCGTATACCTTGCTCACGTGGCTGATAGTCCTCAAGTATGAAGAGTGCAGATGAAGCCACATCTTTCCTGTGAAGGCTCATAGGTTTCAGATAAAGAACAGGAGCAAGATTGGAGATAGGGTCTGCTTTGAGGTTAGGGCAGGACAGAGAAGAACTCGCCAGGTCATGAAAAAACGTTGAGGGTTGAGATACTAGAGGAATTTGAATGGGGGACTCACAGAATTAAATGTAGGCTTGAGAGGTCGTCTCCAGGAGACAATTTTAGCGTGTGGAGAATGCAGTATGCCAGTGAGGAACCCACAATAAGATTAAAAGGCAAGTGACAGCAGTGAGCTGAACTAGGCAGTGACCAAGGATGTGGAATCAAAGGGAAATGATCAACAGAGACTGGAATCACTACAACGTGGGCCCAAGAGATCAGAGCAGGGTTAAAGGTGGTGCTTTAGTGCTAACCCTGAAAAAGAAAATGGCGTAAGGCCCAAACTCTCCTAATCAAATCTGCCCTCTTGACTTCCTGGAGAATCCCCAAGCACAGCATGTCAGAAAGTCAGGACTGCCCCTTCCCTCCTGTCCCTAGCTTCCTCCCTGTTGGAAGTTTTCACAAGGTCTAACTGAATCCCACACAAAAGGAACAAATAGCTTACTTAAAACTCAGACATTTTTTTTTCCGGAGGCTACTTTGTCTTTGTTTTCATCATTCTCAGGAAGAGAGATAACCTCAAAGGTTTCTAGCACTTTATTCCTTTCTCCTTGACCACACTTGGGTTTTCTTTGGGGGGAAAAAAACTCCGGGTAAAATCGGATCTGCGTTAGGCACCTGTTTCTCTGCAAAGTCACAGCCACGGCTCTCTGTTTTCAAGGCAGTTTTTGGTTCTCCTCTCCAGAGCATTTGGATAATAAAAGCCACTGGATAAGAAAAGAAAAGGCCACACACACCCACTACCAGCTGCATTGAGAATGCAAACGTGGATTTTGTCAGGCAGTTAGCAAAGGAAGCCCCAGTCCTGGCTCCCAGCCGCCAACATTACAAGTGGCACCGCCTCCAGGCTACATTTTGTGGCCTCTCTGCGAGGAGTGGTTTGGGAACGAAGCGTGCAGAAGAGGCTCCTACTGTACTCAGGTTGTTTTCTCCGTGCTGCCTGTGGAGACAGACTTTGTAGGATGAAGTGGAGACACTGTCTTTCTGGGTGGAGGGGGTATCATGCAGGATGCTTAGAAGCCTGCTGGCTGGTCTGGCGTCGAAGGGCACAGCAGGGCTGAGCACAGGGGCTCCACACTACTGATGCCAAAAAGAAGTCCGACTTCCAGCTTTACAGCCCAGCCAGCCGCCCACAGTTTCTGGCAACCTGGTGTTCTGCAGCTCAAACTAAATAACTCTATTTCTTTACAGGGATCTAAAATAAAGGTTCAGGGAGAGAATTTTACTTTTCATGGAAAGGAAACTGAATTCCAGGCATGCAGAGCAACACAGTGTAGGACAAGGAAATGTCCTGGGTCTTTCTCCTAGTTCTGCCATTGACTAGCTGTGTGACCTTGGGTACCACATATAGCCTCTCAAGTCCTTTGATTCATCATCTATAAAATGTGGAGATCTGTATAGATGATCTGTGCCATCCATTTCAGCCACAATACTTTGAAGAGGCAAAATATATTCCCTGCCATCCCTGCCAAGCTAATACCTAGTCTCCATTTGAATGTTCCCAGTGACAGGGAGCTTGCTACCTTAATAGGTGTTTTAATAAATACCTATTAATATACTTAATATATAATAAATATATGTAATATGCTTAATAAATGTACTTAATACACTACAATAAATAAATATACTAAATACAATAAATAATATAATACAATAAAAATACTTAATAAAATACTTAATAGGTATTTTAATAAATGTCTCACTTTGAGTGTTGGAACTTTCCTCCTTGTATCTCTTTTTTTCTCTGACAATGCAAAAGTAAGCATGTTCCAAAGGGGCCATTTTTAAAAAATTTATTTAATGTTTATTTATTTTGGGGAGAGAGAGACAAAGACAGAGTGTGAGCAGAGGGAGGGGCAGAGAGAAAGAAGGAGACAGAATCGGAAGCAGTCTCCAGGCTTTGAGCTATCAGCACAAAGCCTGAAGCAGGGCTTGAACTTGTGAGCCATGAGATCATGGCCTGAGCCAAATTTGGACACTTAACTGACTGAGCCACCCAGGTGCCCCTGAAGGGCCCATATTTTCCGGGTCAGTACTAATCTTCTGGAATTCTTTGGTAAGAGCTACCCAGAATTTCTTTACTTGCTGCCAGTTCTGTTGGAATTTTCCTAGCTCATATCTCAAAATATCCATGCAAATTAAGCCAAAAAGGAAGAGAAGGCAAAGCAAAATACAGTGGGATTTGTCTTGTCTTTTTGTTTTGTTTTTATTTTTATTTTGTTTTTGCTTTTACTACCTGAACAGCAGTAGTTTTTAAGGACACCATTTCTCACAGAATCAAAAAATGTTGGAGCTGGAAAACCAGTTGGTGAACTTCATCCAGCTCATCCTTTGATCCAGTAAAGAAGCTAAAGACCAGAAAAGTGATGGGACTTACCCAAGCTCACACAGCTGGGATTAAGCCTACGTGTCTGGATTCCTACCTTGCAGCTACAAATGCTTAGGTGTTTTCCAAAGTGTGTACCATGGAACACAGAGTCCCAGAATATCAGAAGGCGTTTCTTGCAAGGAGGTTGAGGGGGGAGTTGGAGATAGGTTCTATGGTCAAATATATTTGGGAAATGCTCACTTCAACTATTTTGTTTTGTTTTACAGAAAGGGCTCTTGGAAGTTTACCTATGCTATGTTGTTGGGGCCCAGTCAGGAAATTAGCAACCACATTAGGTTCTAAGGGAAAGGATTGGCTATGGGGCACTAGGGACTTAAAGACTCACTGAAAGGACCGGAGCTGCAAGATCAGTGGAGGTACCATCAGACTCAAGGATCTCAAGAGTTGGGAAGGTGCAGGAGAGACCACTGGGCTCTCCACCCCTGAGGTCAACATTCAGAGAATGTCTGGAAAGGAACTACAAAACCCCACATCCACCAAGGTCATATGTGCTCCTGCCACTTGGTGGAGACAAAACAAATCTCTCTCTTCTGCCTTTTATCCCTTAGATCTGTATGTCTCCTTGGCAGCTTCTAATCAGAACCCTGGCCCCTGGGGAACCTTAGTAATATAGGTATCAGGCCTCTAGTTGCTATAATTTTGTAGAGATCACAAAAGGAATGGCATATTTTATTGTTGTTTTTTTTGGAAATGCTGTCTTGACCCAGTTTTGAGGCTCTGATGAGAGGCTGGCCACTGCCCCTGATTAAGTCCACACCCTACCCATCTCACTTATCAAGCACTCATACTCCTGACCATTATGCACCCACCTGAATTGCTGGGGCAAGGGACCAGACACTTGGGGACAGCCCTATGCTCTGGCATCCACAAGATGATTCAAATTAGCCAGTCCCAGAAAGCCTGTGAAACCCAGCTAAGCCCACTCTGCTTACCATACCTCAGATGTCTCTATATCTCTAGTGTGCTCTTAGTCTGTCCCTGGGTACAACCCCCTGTGTGGTCTTACATGGCACCCTTTTCTCTTTTTTGCCTTTCATCTAGACAAGTGTCTCTGTATTGTGCTCTGCTGTCAAAGAAAGGTTTAAATCTTATAAAATGGAGGCAGGAATGGGGCCTCATAACCAAAATCAGTCTGGTACATTTACTAATGTGCACTGAAAATATCCACTGAGGACATGGTATGTAGTGTGTCCTAGATGTTTCTGACCACATGTGTCCATTTCTAGGGAAAGATTTACTAATATGCGTCAAAAGATATTAAGGCTTCAGGCAACTTATGGTGAACATCACTGTTTTAAATTATAAATTCAAAGGTTCATGCACTTTGAAGACCCCATGACCAGAATGAAGCAGGAGGGGGAACCGAGGCCGGAGCTACACGATCAGCGTACTCGTGACCACAGTCTGAGCCCAATTATGCCATCAGCTTCTCTGCACATGAAGAATGTGCCTAGGTGGTCTCAGCTGAATGATAAGACATGACTTCTGGGGCCCATATTCCTTCCACTCGAGACACCATCCTTAACCTCTCTTCCTATGCAAACCCGAGGCAGTCACCAAAGCCAACTCAAGTCCCTTCTTTTTTTTTTTTATAGGAAATTCAATGATTAGCTCTGCTTTCACTCACCTCTTCTCTGAAATCTTGACATACTGTCAGCACTTGTCACAAATCTGCCTGTGACATCTCTTCTACTACTTCCCTCCTCCATTTAGCAGCGCTTAGTGTCAATCTCTTAACCTCAGCTGCATTGTTCTGTTCTCAGAGGCACAGATTGGAGCTTGAGCTTCTGGGTTCTCCCCAAACACTGAGAACGATACTCAGCACATACAGGGTACACAGATATCTGTAGGTAGGATGAACCAATTAATTAGCCACCTCAGTTTTTAGCACAAATTTTCTTTTTCTTTTTTTCTGGAATTTTAGTGGAAGCAGGACCTAGTTTGCATATGCCTATATTTGTCATACAGATGAGAATAAAAATGGAGTTCCAGAAAAATGACTATTGTCAGGTGGTAGGAATGAATTTCCCTAGTAACATCTCTTAGCTACTCCGGTGTTCTTAAACCATGAAGAGCACTGTGACACTTATGAAGTCCCAAATGACTTTCTTGCTTCCAAGAATTATTTCAGGCTTGGATTCCCAGCAATTCAGAAGCAATTTCTATTTCTGCCATGTTCATACTTTGCATCTTTACAGCCTTTTAGCTTTTTCTTTTTATGTCTATGGTTTGTGTACCTTACAGCAGTGACCCTATGGTCTGGATTGAGCTGACATGACGTTATGGTCCTCATGTAACCCTTGAGGAACTGAGACACAGAATGCCATCTAGTCAGTGGCAAAATTGGGGCTAGAGCTAAAATCCCCTGCCTCTCAATATATTGCTCCTTCTTTTTCTTAATGCTGACTTATTTATCTTGAGAGAGAGTGGGACGGGGGAAGGTCAGAGGGAGAGGGAGAGGGAGAATTCAAAGCAGGCTTCATGCTGTCGGTGTAGAGCCTTATGCCAGGCTCTATCTCATGAACCAAGAGATCACGACCTGAGCTGAAATTATGAGTTGTCACTTAACTGACTGAGCCACCCAGGCACCCCACCGTTGCCCTTTCTTATGTGTTTCAAAGAGAGAGAAGTGAATAACTGGGAATGTGTATGTGCATGTGTTTAATTAATCAGAGAAATCAGGAAAGAATGCAAATTGGATAATATCCAATGGGTTTTCATCTCTGACTGGGTTTTCCTGTAGAAAGATAACCATACATACAACCTCTAAACTGATTTTTATCCCAACTAAAAAATTAAAAAAAAAAAAAAAAGAGTGCCTGCCTGCTTTTTCTCTGAAATCATGTTTAGGATTTTTAGAGCTTGGACACTGCCTCAGTTTTCTCAGGCTGCCATAACAAAATACCATAAACTGGATGACTTCAACAATAGAAATTTATTTTCTTACAGTTTGAAAGAGGGGGTGTCTTATAAGTCCAACAGGAGTGTGCGGGCAAAGTGGTTTCCAATAGGAGCTCTCCCCTGGGTTACAGACTCCTGCCTTCTCGCTGGGTCCTCACATGGCAGAAGGAGAGTGAACAGGGTCCTCAGTGTACCTTCTTTTTTAATTTTATTTTATTTTATTTTATTTTATTTTTTATAATAGTTTATTGTCAAATTGGTTTCCATATAACACCCAATGCTTTTCCCCACAAGTGCCCCACTCCATGACCATCACCCCCTTCCCCCTCCCCCTCCCCCTTCAGCCCTAGGTTTGTTTTCAGTATTCAGTAGTTCTTAAAAGGACACTAATCGCATCTCAAAGACCCACCCTGGAGACCTCATCTAGCTCTAACCATCCTCAGAGGCCCTGTCTCCTAGTAACATTGCACTGGGAGTGAGGGTTTTAATGTGTGAACTGGTGGGGAGGGGGAAACTTTTTAGTCCATAGCATATTCAGAATTGTATTTTTAGAAGGGCAGAGGTAAAAAAAATCCTGGAAGTTAGTTTGAATCCAGCCTCCCTTTGTCTAAATCCTTCTCCAAATCCATCCTTCTCACAGGCATCAGGGTGTAAAAGTCTAACCGTGTTACACAGCCATTGACCCTCCAGCAGCAAGATAAGGCCCAGTCCTGCTATTTAAGTAACTTCTTCACTTGTACCTCTCCAGCTCCGTCCACCCCTTCCAACCTTGAATGGTGCTTTATACCAAAATATAGTCAATGCTTGTTATTTGCGGTAGTGGTGTTTTAGAAAGTCACCGTAAACAATGGCTGGGAAGGGGCGCCTGGGTGGCTCTGTCGGTTAAGCGTCTGGCTTCGGCTCCGGTCATGATCTCATGGTTCGTGGGTTCGAGCCCCGCATCAGGCTCTGTGCTGACAGCTCAGAGCCTGGAGCCTGCTTCCGATTCTGTGTCTCCCTCTCTCTCTGCCCCTTCCCTGCTTACACTATATCTCTCTGTCTCTCAAAAATAAACTAAAAACATAAAAGAAAAACAACAATGACTGGGAAAATACTGAACCTGGCTCCTAGGGTTTAGTTCCTGTGAGCCTCCGGTCACAACACTTTCATCAACTGATCAACACATAACCTTGTTTTACATGACTTTTTGTTTAAAACATCTTATTTAATACATATAATTGGGTCATTAACATTGAACTCACGGCTACCACACTATAACTGTGCCTTAACGAGGCTCATCTGATGCATATTTTTTCCCCAAAGAAACATCGCTTCCTTAGGAACACTATACAGCACTTCAGCGCTATGCTCGGGGCCATTTTAAACAGAAAAAAAATGACCTTCAAAAGGCACAAAATGTGGGCAATGTGGCACAGTACATAGACCATGGAAAGGATGCTGAAACAGCGGGCAGAGCATTGCCCCGTTTACCTCACCTGGGAGCGTGCGCATCAAGCTGCTCAAACTTCTGGTGGGCGTGTGTGTCCTTGAAGGACCATGAAAACAGAACTTATTCTGTGCTAACAGATTTTAGCAAATAGACGAGTTTGCAAACATGGAATTCATGAATGCCAAGGCTCATTGTACTTGCAATCCCCTTCTCTCTGGCTCCTGGCCCTCTCCCTTTGTGACTGTGCCCACAACGGGGTGAGACACAGGAAGGTCCGGGCCTACACTCTGCAGAGCAACAGGGAACAAGGACTCATTAAATAGCCATTTTTTTAATTTGTTAAAATGTTTATTTATTTTTGAGAGACTGAGAGAGAGCAGGGGAAGGGCAGAGAGAGAGGGAGGCACAGAATCTGAAGCAGGCTCTAGGCTCTGAGCTGTCAGCACAGAACCGGACTCCAGGCTTGAACTCACAAATCATGAGATCATGACCTGAGTCAAAGTCAGACGCTTAACTGACTGAGCCACTGATGTGTCCTGTTAAATATCTGTTGAACTGAGTCAGTCTCCGCATGTATTATCCCCTTGTGATACGGCAGGTGGGAGTCAGCTGCGCCTGCCTGGCTGTAACAGCTGGATCCCCTTTGGGCACACACAGCGAGGCCCTCGCCTGGGATCCGGAGCTCTCCCGGCAGGTCGGATTACTGGATTCCCAAGGATCCCACTGGCCATCTTGTTACCTTGTTTCCTTTTTTTGTTGTTGTTTGTTTTTTGTTTAAACATTTATTCCTTTTTGGAGTGATAGAGAAAGACTGTGAGCAGGGAAAGGGCAGAGAGTGAGAGAGGGAGGCACAGGATCTGAAGCAGATTCCGGGTTCTGAGCTGTCAGCATAGAGCTTAATGCGGGGCTCAAACTCAGGAACCACAAGACCATGACCTGAGCTGAGGTCAGTTGCTTAATGGGCTGAGCCACCGAAGCGTTCCAGGCCACCTTGTTTCTTAGGGACGGGTGGAAGAGCTCTCTCTCTACCCTGTGTGGCGCAGGACAGCATGAGGGCTCCTCCTCAGACAGCCCTTCCTGCAGAGGTGGCTGTCCCAGCCAGATGCCTCTGATGTTTAAAATTCTCTTGCTAAGGCTTTACTTCTTTGGTTAAGCATTTCCGTTCAAACAATTATAAAGGAGAGGCGAAATCACATTTTTAAGCGTCTTGTATGTGTAGGGGCTTTGCCTGTATTACCTTATCTGATCAATACAATGACACAAGAAAGTAGATAGAAATGTCCCTTTTGGAGAGGAGTATACCAAAAGGCAGTGAAATAAGAGACATACGAAGGAGCAGTATGTGGTCCAGCCAACATTTGTACCAGAATTGTTTGACACAAAGACCTGGTTATTTTTGTTACCCTGTGCCGCCATTAGAAAATTTTTAAAGCAAAAATGCTCTGGCAGTTTCTCAAAATATTAAAAATAGAATTACCATTTGACTCGGCAATTCCACTTGCGGGTATGTGCCCTAAGGCACCTACCTTCTTAGCTGGGTGAGCAAGGAAGGCTCTTTGGAGAAGGGAAGCCATCACCCGTCTGAAGGGCAGGGGCTGAGGGAAAAACAGCGAGGGCAAAGGGGAGATAGAGCATGGGTTACACACTGGAGACAAGGGATCGGAATGCAAAAGCAAGTAGGATGCAGTGAGGTTAGATGGGAAGGATGGTCCCATGAAAATATGCTCACTGCCAGGGTCAGACCTTCGTACTTTATTTGTTGAGCAGCAGCAGGACCCTGTCAGCTCCTGAAGAACGGGGTGGAATGAGTCTTTGAGGCAGTAGTGTGTATTCATTTTCTGGGGCTGCTGTAACAAGGTCCCACAAACACATGGGGGGAGCCTATACAACAGATTATTTTCTCATGGGAGAACATACACAGAGATAAGTAGGAGGTGAAGTAGGAGGGGCACGTGAGCAGTTCAGCCTGCTAAGCATCCAACTCTTGGTTTTGGTTCAGGTTGGGATCTCACAGTTCATGAGTTCAAGCCCTGCCTCAGGATCTGTGCTGGAGCGTTGAGGTCAGCTCAGTCCTTTCTCCTTGGCTGTCTGTGCTCTCTCTGTCTTCATAAGGTCTTCGCCTCATACCTGCTGGTGTCATAATCTCTTCCTCTAAGGACACCACTCAACATTGGATTAGGGTCCATCCATATGACCTCATTTAAATTTAATTCCCTTTTTAAAGGCCCTGTCTCCAAATACAGTCACATTCTGAGGTGCTGGGAAGTAGGACTGGAACATACGGATATTGGGGGGCACAATTCAGCCCATAGCACACAGTAAGGTGGCTCATGAGAGGGAGAAAGTGGGAAGGCCAGCGAAGGGGTGCCATGACAGTGGTGAGCAGGCTGTGGCAGAGGGAGACCAGCAAGGAGGAACATAGTGCCCATTAGCCTGACGGCTTTCCTCTTTGTAAAGCAGAGGACAACAAAACCCAAAGTTCTGTAAAGAGTGAAGTAAGAGAAAAGAAAAGGCAGCCAGAATTAACTTGGCAAATTTCCCTGATCCATAGAGACATCCCCAGAGTCCTCACTTTTCACTGCCTCTCCATAGCAAGAGGGCGACTGCTGATTCCCAGCCCACGCAGGACAAAACTCCTCATTACTTTATAGTCTCACGGTGTTTCCATCACATTCTTTCATGCCTTGGATCTGAATCGCAGCCAGGACATTCCTGCATGACAGTTCCTGTGAATTAATAATGTTCCCGGCACAAAGTCCGGGTGGGCATTGATTTCCACTGCCCAAGGCTGGTGATGAATCGCGCCTCGCGCAGGCTGCATAATTTCGTTTCTCCATAAGTCTGTGCCTTCTGCTGGCATTTTAAGGAATGTATTTTTATGAAGTTTGGCACTATTCAGTAATTTTCCAGGAGGGCACATTGCCCAGGCCAGATGGACAGATTTATTTCTGGTTCCAGCTGGTAAAGTCCTGTCTGATATGATCCTACCCCATCCTACTTGAACAGAGATCCACGGTTCACTGGTGAGGTGGGTGGGGAAAGTTACTCTAGCAGCAGCACGTTAAGGTGGGCCAGGGTGGGAGGGCCACTCTTGCACCTAAACTTCCCTAACTCAAGGCCACAGATGGACATCTTCTTTCTAAGATGAACCAGTACTGTGACATGGAAAGTGCTGGGGCAAGACGTCTGAGTGGAGTCACTGAGTTACTGTATCAAAAGCCCCGTGTTTCTCTCTGAAGCCATTTGTCTTTAGAAAAAGAAAGAAGCCTGGTGCACTGAAGTGCAGTGAAGAGAAATGAACTTTGGCTTTCTGAAGAGGCTCACTTCAATTTTTCAGTCATACTGCCTTGTGCAGTCACATAATCAATTATATTCTGCATTATTGTTATAGACCCTCCTTGCACATTGATTTCTCAGCAGGAAGGAGTGTGCACTGATCAAGGGAGGTGTGCAAAGTTCCTGGCACAGGGTGTTCCTTGTATGAGAATGCTCAGATCTGATATATGAGGTCTCATTTCTTTCTTACTTTTTTATTAACTCTCTAAAGGGAACTGAGGCCGAACAACACCTTCACGGTAAAGCACCTCTCCATTGGAAGTGGTAATGACATCATTGGAAAACAAAAGCACTTGGCTTTTTTTTTTTTTTACTTTTCTTTTCAGTTTTTGGGGGTTTCTCTTAAGTTTGCTGAATATTGAGAATTGTTTATTGTCTTCCCAGACTTTCCTGTTCCTGCTCTGGGGTCTAGCCATGCCAAGGGGAAGAAATCTCTCTCTGAGTTTTCTCTGCTCACTGCTTCTCCTTGTGTTCCTGCAGGTGAGGCCCCAGGGACCATACTTTATTCCATCATTCCTTCCACTGTAAATCCTTTCTTCCTCTTGCCTCTTCAACTTGCTGGCTAACATAAAATTCTCAAAGCCCAGCCCTTTTTTCCTTGCCTCTTCAGGCAAATCTCTTGGCTTTTATCCAGGAGGTAAGATGGTAAGATAAAGGTTTCCCAAGAAAGACAGAACTGCTATTCTCATTTAACAGGTAGGAACATTAAGTCACACAAAAGCTAAGTGATTTGTCTTAGAAATGGCTTTAGAAATCAAGGCTTGTGGGGGTATTTTCCTAGAAATTCTACAAGAGTAAAGGCAATAATTTGGACAAGGAAGTTTAACAACCAACCAGTCAAACAAAACAAAACAAAAATATTACTGTAAGCCATAAAAGGGAAAAATAATAAGTTGGACTTCATCAAAAGTGTAAAGCTTGGTCTTTTGAAAGACACAGTTAAGATAATGAAAGTAGAGGCGCCTGGGTGGCTCAGGTGGTTAAGCGTTGGACTTCTGCCCAGGTCATGATCTCATGGTTGGTGGGTTTGAGCCCCACATCCAGCTTTGCACTGACGGCACAAAGCCTGCTTCAGATGCTGTCTCTCTCTGGCTGTCTCTCTCTCTCTCTTTGCCTCCTCCCTTGTTTGCACTCTCTCTCTCAAAAATAAGTAAATATTAAAAAATTATATATAAAAAAGATAATGAAGATAAAAGCCACAGTCTGGGAAAAAATAATTCCAAATCAAGTATCTGATTAAGATCTTTTTTATTTTATTTTTTAATAAATTTTTAAAGGTTTATTTTTATTTCTGAGAGAAAGAGCACAAGTTGGGGAGGGGCAGAAAGAGAAGGGGATAGAAGATCTGAAGCAGGCTCCACACTGACTGCAGCGAGCCTGATGCAGAGCTTGAACTCACAAACTGCACAATCATGATGTAAGTAGAAGTCAGACACTCAACCAACTGAGCCGCCCAGGCATCCCCAAGATTTTTTTTACTTTAAAATTCAATCATAGGGAAATAAAAGACCCCATAAGAAATGCACAAAAGATTTGAATAGACATTTCAGTAGAGACAATATACGGGTGGCAAATAAACACATGAAAATGCTTATCATCACTAGTTTAAAGTAATGAGGATGAAAATCCCAGTAGAGTTATTTGTGCATGCTAGGGAGGGTGAGGACTAACTCTCACATACTGCTGGTCAGAGTGCAGAAAGATACAGATACTTCGGAAAGTGGTTTGGCAACTTCTTACAATGTTCACTATACACTTAGCCTATGCCCCAGCAATTCTACTGCTAGGTATCTACCTGAGAGGAATGAAGTCATAAATCCACACAAAAACATGAATATTTGTAGTAGCTTTATTTGTAACCCCCTGCAGAGGCCAAGCTGAGTCTGCCCCAAAATGTGCTGCTTTGCCACATTGATTATTTTAGTTATTTATTTTTTAATGTTTATATTTGAAGGAGAGAGAGACAGAGCATGAGTGGGGGAGGGGCAGAGGGAGAAGGCGACACAGAATCCAAAGCAGGCTCCAGGCTCTGAGCTGGCAGCACAGAGCCTGACTCAGGGCTCCAACTCACAAGCTGTGAGATCATGACCTGAGCCGAAGTCGGGCGCCTAACCGACTGAGCCACCTAGGCACCCCAACAGCACATTGATTATTTTAAGTAAAAGTTACTTAAGAAAGAGCCAGTGCAAAAAGAACACTCCGATCACTCTTTGTCTCCAGAAAACAAGAAATAAATCCCCCATGTGAAAGGTAGCCTCCCTGTAGGCAGAGAGACATCCTTATCACCAGAGATAGGAAATTTAGAGCCTACAAGTCTATAAACAACTCTTATTACTTTTTACTGATTTACTATCCTAGTCCAAATTCTGTTTAGATTCCTTACTAATTGAGCCTCCAAAGGTAAGTTTCCTTTGGCTTGTCACTTCCTCACAGGTTTATTGTCTCTCTGTCTCTAAAGTATAAAAACGGCCTGCTTCGGCCAATTTCATCATTGGAGCTTCCATGTGCATATAATTAAAATAGGTGGGGACTTTGGTTGTTTTTTATGGGTTTTGGCATGATTTTTTTTAACTCATTAATCTGTTTCACATCAATTTAATTCCTAGACCAGCTGGAAGAACCTTGAAAGGTAGAAATAATTTTTTCCTATTCTACATTCCAAATTGAAAACAACTAGATATCCAGTGGCTGCTAAATGGATAATCTCTGGTAAACCCATAAAATGGAATACTTCTCAACAATAAAAAGGACTCAAGTACTGATGGTAACAACATGAATGAATTTCACAAAAGTTATTGTAAGCAAAAGAAGTCAAATTCTAAAGGCTACACATTTTATGATCCCGTTCATATGACAGTCTGGAAAAGACAAACCCAAAAGGACAGAGAGTAGACGCGTGTCTTCCAGGAGCTCAGGGTGGAGGTGGAGATGTAGGACGATAGAAGGCACAAGGGAACTCTCTCAGGTGTTGTAAAACTTCTGTATCTTGATGTGGGAATGATTACCTGAGTGTATATACTTGTCAACATTTGTAGAACAGTACATCAAAAAACTAAACTTGACTGTAGATAAATTATACCTTAAAATATTTTTAAATGTTAAATGTAAAGAAAGGTTTTGTGGTCATTCTTTCTCCATAAAATCTTTCCAAGCATGGTCTTGTATGTCAGATGTTGCCCGCTAGTTCAAAAATCTAGAGATAAATAATGGGGTGTTTACTCACAGTGTGTAGCGGGGACATAAAAGAACATTCATTTGTTTTAGGATAGACCATTTTTGCTGTGACAGAGAGAGCCCAGAGAAGTGTTAAGGTTGTGGAGGAGGAAGGATAAGAATGCTCCCTGCTAAGTCTTTACTGGAGCCAAGGTTGGTGGGAACAATTAGAGGGTGAGGGGGGAGGGCACCCAGTGTAAGGAACAGTGGGAGTGAAAACAGAGGGCAGCAAAGAGCCAAGGGAAGTGGACCCTGTCCTCCTCCCTCTGCAGCTGCTGCTGTGGGGATCAAACTGCCAATAGGAGCTTTACTGAGCAGCATGACCCTTTTGAGAACAGAAGGAAGGCTGGTCCCCTGACCCGCTTCCCTCATAGCACAGACATTTAGAAAATACTACCTAAATTCTGCCTCACAGTTGAATTCAACTGATAAACATTGAAAGTGTGGAAGACATGATGAAAATAGAAGATCGCTTTTGGGTAGACCCTATAGGCAGGAATTGTTGAAGGCAAGAACCTTTGGTGGATGCTGAAGTTAATGGGGGAAAACAGGATGAGAAACAGGATATGCTCATAGTCTCAAAGGATTTCCTTACAACATTTTCCCTTTGGGAAAGTAGGAACAACAGTGGAAAAACTCTGTAGACACCACCTTCATCAAGCGATCAAAGTAAGCCTCACTAGAAACAAGATGGGTGGATATCATGTTTCTTTAAGATGATGCACTGAAAGGGCTAAGTATTACTGTCATAATATTCTTGTCAGAAATGCTGTCTTACTTCAGGCTGCTATAACAAATGACCATCGACTGAGCGGCTTAAACAGCAAACATTTAGTTCTCACAGTTCTGGAGGCTGGGAAGTCCACAATGAAGGAGTCAGCAGATCCTGTGCATGATGTGGGCCCTTTTCCTAGGTTGCAAATGGTTGTCTTCTTATTGTACCTTTTCATGGCAGAGAGCAGAGAGAGACAGGAAGACAGCTCATGTGTCTTTTCTTTTCTTCTTTTTTTAATGTTTATTTTTGACAAGGGGGGAGGTGCAAAGAGAGAGTGAGACAGAGAATCCAAAGCAGTCTCTGCACTATCAGCACAAAGCTCGATGTGGGACTCAAACTCAAGCACCATGAGATCATAACCTGAGCCTAAGCCAGTCTATATAGATACATAGATATAGATACATACAGTAGTATATATACAGTATATCACACACACACACACACACACACACACACACACACACACTGGAATATTAGCCATAAAAAAGAATGAAATCTTGCCATTGCAATGACATGTATAGAGCTAGAGAGTATTATGCTAAGCAAAATAAGTCAGTCAGAGAAAGACAAATACCACGATTTCACTCATATGTGGAACTTAATAAACAAAAGAAATGAGCAAAGGGGAAAAAAGAAAGAGGCAAACCAAGAAACCAAGAAACAAACTGATAGTTACCATAGGGGAGGTGGGCAGGGGGATGGGTAAAACAGGTGATGGGGATTAAGGAGTGCCCTTGTGATGAGCACCAGGTGATATGGAAGTGTTGAATCCGTATATTGTACGTCTGAAGCTAATATTACACTGTATATTAACCAACTGTAATTTAAATGAAGACTTTTAAAAAATAAGAAAAAAGTTCCAAGGCCATGAAAAATAAAGAAACTCTTGTAGATAGGAGAAGACTAAGGAGATACAGCAACTAATTGATTCTGGACCAGAAAAAAAAATCATTAATGGGAAAACTGGCAGATTCAAATAAGGTAGGTAGGTGAATTGACAGTATTGTATTGATGTTAATTTCTTGACTTTTAGAATTGTAGCAGAATTTTGCAAGATGGCTAAAACCAGGGGAAGCTGGATAATAGGCACATGGAAACTCTACTAAATTTACAGCTTTTCTGTAAATCTAAGATTATTTTTTCAAACACTTTAAAAAAGAAATATTTCTTAAAAAGGAGGATAATGCTAGAACTTTCTACATCTGTGCCACTCTCTAACTTATTTTTATTTATGTTTTTCCTCTGACTGAACAAAGCAGTTATGAGTGTCCCTGAGTAGGAGCAACAGGATCATCTCTCACTTTGTCCTTATATCCTAAAACATCACAAGATCATATATTTAAAAGTCATCTCCTGGGGCACCTGGGTGCCTCAGTCAGTTAAGCGTCCGACTTCGACTCAGGTCATAATGAGTTCGAGCCCCGCATCAGGCTCTGTGTTAATAGCTCAGAGCCTGAAGCCTGATTTCGATTCTCTGTCTTCTTCTCTGCCTCTCCCCTGCTCATGCTCTGTCTCAGAAATAAATAAATATTAAAAAGTAAATAAATAAACATAAATAAATAAAGTCATCTCCTTCTCCCAGTTCTCAGGGGTCTCAAACCTAAACTCCATCAGATGGAAGAGAACCTATCCTATGGTACTGCACATCACATACTGTCAATACATGAAGTTCTCAGGAATCTAAATTCAATCTCAATGCTACAGAATGGAAGGTGTCTGTGGTCTGCTTCAAAGTCAGGATCATCCCCCTTATCAGTCAAAATTTTTTAACTGTAAATGAGGGGCATTGAGTCAGTATTACATATAACTGCAAATGGACCGATTTTACTGTCTGCTAGCTACTACACAGGCTCAGGCATCCATGGGAATGGTAAGATTTTCTCATGTGAATCTGGGCTCTCTTAGCTCCCTCAGACATTGTGGTTCTATTTTCTGCCTGAAGAACTGAAGCACAAGCAGAAGGAGCACACCTTTCCTGATAACCGTTAGTACATAAAGCTTATGTGGGTCTTAGGGTCTAATTACAATCAAAGCACGTAGAATGAGCCTTTTCGAATACCACCTGCTATATAAGGTACTATTGGCATTGATGCAGACCAACACCTGTTTGCCTTTCCTGATTAAAAAAGAAATATTTCTTAAAAAGGAGGATGATTTACTCTCCTTGGGTGATTAACTCTCCTTGATTCTGTGCAATCATGGTGGCACAGCAAACCCGAGTGCTTGCACACACACACACACACACACACACACACACACACACACACTAGTTGATGGTGACCTTGAAATTCCCTCTGCTAGCCCCTTTCTTTTGTTCTCCCACTGAATCCAAATGTACAGCTCATGTCCTGATGTTGGCAAACTTCTCCTTTCATTCTCAGATTTTAAAGGCTGAGTTGAATAAAGCAAGGAGGAAAAAAGGCCATGGTTAAATTCCTCCACTATTACTGTCCCCATGAGGCCATGGAGATTGTCCCGCTGAGGAGACACCGTGTGTTTCCTGGATCTCACTTGTGTCAAGCCCAGTTGTTCATCTTTCTTTGGGTTGGGAGCTAGGCAACATCCTTCCAAGAAATCCCTTTTTAAAAGCTAGCCAGCTTTGCTTCTTGCTGCTTGCCAGCAGAGAAAGCTGGCTGGTTCAGTTCCTCAAGATCATGTGAGAAGATCTTAACTGGCTTCGGCTGAAAGCAAGCAGTCTTCAGGGCTGTGTGCTTCCTGAATTCGCTGTTGTGCTCTGAAGTGAGCCTAGCTTTTAGAAATACAGGCTCCATACTTTAATCTTTCAAGGTCTTTAATCCCTCTCCTAGCTCTGGAGAAGGAGGAGAATCTTTGAAACATAATAATCAGTTACTAAGTATCTTAAACTAGATTTAAATTATGTCATAGTATCATCTGGAAATGGCTGCCAGATGCACTTTATGACTGTTTCTATCCATGTGCATCATGTTATTAATATAAACGAGCAGAGTTTATGTGTTTGTTTTGAATACAGATATAATTTTCCATCTTAGCACTTGAAAAATGAAGTGTTAAGGAGACATAACTCTCAGGAGAAAGGCTTTGAATGTGAAGTCATTGCAGAAACTTTTAAGACTTACCCTGCTTCTTAAAAGCCAAACATACACCTGCTATATGATCTAAGCAGTTAACTCCTAGGTATTTACTAAAAAGAAGCAGAAGCAGAAGCAGAAGAAGAAGAAGAAGCAGAAGAAGACGAGGAGGAGGAGGAGGAGGAGGAGAAGAAGAAGGAGGAGGAGGAGGAGCAGGAGGCGGGGGAGGGGGTGGTGGAGGGGGAGGAGGAACCTGGGTGGCTCAATTGGTACCTGGCTTTAGCTCAGGTCAGGATCTTGTGGTTCATGGGTTCGAGCCCTGTGTCAGGCTCTGTGTTGACAGCCAGCTCAGAGCCTGGAGCCTCTCTTCTGATTCTGTGTCTCCCTCTCTCTCTGACCCTCCCCTGCTCACACTGTCTCTCTCTCTCTCTCAAAAATAAAAATAAATAAATATATAATCAAAAAATTTTAAAAAAAAGAAGAGGAGGAGGAAGAAGGAGAAGAAGAACAACAAGAACAAGAAGAACAAGAGTGACATACATAAATAATTATAGTTGCTTTATTTATAAAAGCAAAAAAACCAAAAAAGTTGTAAATGTTCATCACCAAGTGAATAGGCAATTGGACAAACAAGTTGTTGTGTTTCCACACAATACTACCCAATGGTAAGAAAGGATATATTACAACCACATGGATAAATCTCAAAATAATTATGCTAAGTGAAAGAAGCCAAGCAAAAGTACTATAGGATTCCTTTTACAATTCTAGGAGATGCAAACTAATCTTTAGTCACAGAAAACAAATCAGTGGCTCTCTGGGGGAAAGGGTGTGAGGAAACTTTGGGGGGTTATGCTCATGGGTAAGCTAACAGTTGCTCACATGTGTCCATATGTCAAAACTTAGCAAGTTCTTCCCTGTACACAGGTGTAGCTCCTTGTATGCCAGTTATTCTTCAATAGAGTTGCTGAAAGGACAACGTCTAAACACTTGCCTACCAGATTTGGTGCTAGATCACTTAGCAGGAAGAGGCAAAACACAACGAGACATCTAAGAAATCATCTAGTCCACGATCAGCAAACTTTTGCTGTGAAGGGCCAGATAGTAAACATTTCTGTCTTTGCATACAGTTTCTGTTATAACAGTCAACTCTGCTGTGGTAGTATGAAAACAGTCATGGATAATACGTAAATAAAAGTGAATGGCTGTGTCCCAATAAAACTATTTTCAAAAAACAAGAATTGAGCTGGGTATGGTCCATGTATCGTAGTTTACTGAACCATGCTTTATTTGAACACATTTATTATACAGAAACTAAGAGGTAAACACTGTATGGACTGTCAGTGGTACTTATGGAAATCAGAAGTTGTATACTTTGAGATCATTGATCAACCTTTCATTATAGAAATACCAAGTTAAAAATGTATTTGACTCAATGCCAAAATATCCCTCCACAGATTGTCAATGACAATGGGAAATGTACCTTTATGATAGAAAATCCAAAAATCACCACCTAAACGCTTACCATCCATAGTGGGACAATCTGACTTATATGTCCCCTGATGTAATGCAAAATGAATTAGGCTTCATCATCTTTGAAGAATTAGTCCCAACAATGTTTAATATGATTATAATCAAATCGAGCCTGTAGATACCATTCCCAGCTGATAGGATGTACGAGAGAGAGAGAGAGAGAGAGAGAGAGAGAGAGAGAGAGAGAGAGAGAGGCAGAGAGACAGAGAAGTGGAATGCCCTGGAGAGACAATCAGGCAAATCTACAACACATCACAACATGCTCCAAGACAACTGGCCTGATCACTTAAAGAAATGACCAGTACAGAAAAAAAACAGGTGAGGGAGACTGCTCTAGATTGAAAGAGACTAATATGATGCATAAAAATGTGTTGACTTCTGGCTTCAAAAAAACGCTATAAAATATATCTGGAGGGGGGCACCTAGGTGGCTCAGTTGGTTGAGCATCCGACTTCAGCTCATGATCTCACAGTTCGTGAGTTCCAGCCCCACATCGAGCTCACTGCTGTCAGCCTGTCAGTGTAGAGCCCACTTTGGATCCCCAGTCCCCCTCTCGCTGCCCCTCCCCCACTTGCACTCTCCCAAAAATAAATACTTAGAAAAAATAAATAAATAAAATATATTTGGGGTAACAAAGGAATATTTAACTTTAGTTATTAGATAGTATGAAAAATTATTATGAGTTTCCTTAGGGAGAATACTCATATTGCAATTTTGTAAAAGAATATCCTTATTTTAGGGGATAAGCAACAAAATATTTAGAGATAGCATGATTTCAGTAACCAGAAAAATGTAAATGTATACATATATGAAGGAAAATAGAACAAAGATGGAAATAGATTAATAACTGCTCAACCCAGGTGGTGAGTTTCTGTTTTACTATTTTAACTTCCCGTATATTTGAAGGTTTTCTTAAGAGATAGTTGGAAAAAAATTATATTTGATGATATGCCTTGAAAGGAGAATATTCTTATGAACCACATATTTAAATTTTATTTAAATGTCCTTTTAAATAAGAAAAAAACCAAGAAGATAAGAAAATATCTATTCTAACTATGACAGGAGAGAATAGAGACCTTTTAACATGAAATTCTGTATCATATGTTTTCTAATAGTTAATTAGAAGAAAGAAATAATTCCTCAAAAGGAAAACAGTTTTCACTCAACTCTTTAAATAAGAAGAGATGCAAACTTGAATGACCCAGAGAAATTCTAAGATTATTTATTATGATTTCACTCTAACAATTTGTTACAGGGAAATTTGTTACAACTCACATTCCACACACAAGTTTTTTTTGTTTTGTTTTGTTTTCCTTAAATTATGGCACTCTTAAAGGATAGGCAAAAAACTATAAAAGCTCTAGTCCTAACCAGAGAAATATTCCAATGTTCTCAGATAACCAGTGCAAGTCATTATACAACATTCAAAGAAAACGATCCCTCAGATTTAAGGAAATGGACAGGTCGATGGATGGAACCAGCCACAGCCATCCATCAGATAGGCTTGGCTACGTCTTACCATTTTTAGCCATTTATGCTTCCTGCCTCATGACCACAGTGACAGGCTTTATATCTTCCCCTTATGTTTTCACTGTATATCAATTAATCATTAAGTAGGGGAATGCAGTCCATCTCTGAAAACTGTATCTGTCTGAGCCTGGCTCTGGGAGAGGTACTTGGTAAGGACTTATTAGGTCCTGGAGGCAGAGAGAGAATAAGCCT
>NC_043711.1:65619471-65719367 GCF_006229205.1 Suricata suricatta
ATTGTTGACATTGCTGCTATGAACATTGAGGTACATGTGCTCCTATGCATCAGCACTTCTGTATCTCTTGGATAAATCCCTAGCAGTGCTATTGCTGGGTCATAAGGGAGTTCTATGGATAGTTTTTTGAGGAACTTCCACACTGTTTTCCAGAGCGGCTGCACCAGTTTACATTCCCACCAACAGTGTAGGAGGGTGCCCATCTCTCCACACCCTCGCCAGCATCTATAGTTTCTTGATTTGTTCATTGTAGCCACTCTGACAGGTGTGAGGTGGTATCTCAGTGTGGTTTTGATTTGTGTTTCCCTGATGATGAGTGATGTTGAGCATCATTTCATGTGCCTATAGCCCATCTGGATGTCCTCTTTGGAGAAGTGTCTGTTTATGTCTTCTGCCCATTTCTTCACTGGGTTATTTGTTTTTTGGGTGTGTTTGTTTTTGCTTAAGTGTGCCAATTGGATCTCTGTGCCTGAGGCCTTTCTGTAGTCATGGGAGTCCATTTAGCCCAAGTGTAGGGCATAGAGAAAGCACTGGGTGCTAATGCTCCCAAGGAGCAGTTTTCAACCAATAACTAAGAGGCGTCAATAGATCAATACCCCCGATCCCTCACCCTTGGTTGGACAACTCTAAGTCGTGTTCTACACTGTCTCCCACAATCCCCAGCAAGACTGAGCTCCAGTTTAGTGCTGTGGGGAGGAAATAAGGTAAAGAGCTCTCACCATCTCTCTCTTGACTGTGCAAAGGTGGCAGAGAGATAACCGTTTGAGAGACAGCTGAAGAACAGGACCTGCTGGGAATAGCTGCAGTGTGAAATGCAATAAAGGAGTTGGCACTGAGGACGAGGAAAATTATGGTGGCCCTGCTGACATTAGTAGTCATATATGAAGAAGGCTGCCCATTAGTTGGGTAGAAGAGGCTGTCTTACAGAAAACATGGGTTGGGACTGAGCCCAGGCTAAGGGATGAAGGACAGGTGTAGAGAGAACACTGGCAGAGCAAGAATGGGGGGAGATGGAAATCCTGGCCACAGAACACCCAAACCTCTTTCCTGGTCGGTACCCTGAGGCATGACTGCTGAGCCACCATGACCAACAGCATCCCAGGTGGGCTGAGCCAGCCCTCTGACCAGACCAGACATGCATCTTGACTACACTGCCTCACGCATGCCACTCGAAGTTCAAAATTTGTCTTTCTTATGTGGTGACTACAGTTTTACATACTTGATACACATATTTGAGAGGCCAAGCAATAAGGAGCCTTGAGGCCAAAGAGGGCTTGAATGATCATGTAGAGATGGCCACCCTCCAGGTCCCCTCTCCATCACCAATCACAGTTAACATGCCAGGACAGAGAAATTACAAGGTGATCTGGCCCAACTCTGAGCAAGGTCCTCTCTAAGTTTGTTTTCTTTCCCTGTAGAGCATGGCTATTCAATTGCCTATAAAGCACTTGACAAAACTGTTGGGCAGAAACTGTAGGCACTCAACAAAAAGTGGCTATAGTACACTATAACTAGTTTTATCTCTCTTTATTCAGACCGTGCTGTCTTAGAGGCACCCGGGTGGCTCAGTCGGTTAAGCATCCGACTTGATTGTGGCTCAGGTGATGATCTGCCAGTTCTGTGAGGTCAATCCCTGCACGGGGCTCTGTGATGTCAGTGTAGAGCCTGCTTGGGGTTCTCTCTCTCCCTCTCTCTCTCTGCCCCTCCCCTGCTCACGTGCTCTCTCTAAATTAATAAATAAACATTTTTAATATTCAAATTGGTTTCCATATAACACCCAGTGCCTCTCCCCACAAGTGCCCCCCACCATGACCATCACCCCCTCCCTATATTAAGACTGTGCTGTCTTAGCCTGAGTTTTTTTAGAAAACAGGGTCTGGAGCAACAGCTTATCTGCACCTCTTTCATTAGGGAATTCAATTGCAGGGAAGCAGAAGTGAGGAAACAAGAATGGGGCGGGGAAAACAACAGAGCAAATATGAGGGCGTGCACCACAGAGATGGCTCTTTCTCTGCATTGAAACCAATGAATTGTACCACCTCATGGGACTGTCTTCTGAGAGGCACAAGGCTACTGCACCCTAAGACAGTCGGTACGGGGCGGGGTTGGGGGAGGCAAAAGGGAGGGGAATTTATCCACTAGCTCTCAATCCCCACTGACCAAAGATTTAGCCCATGGGGCATTAACTCCCCTGCACTCTGGGGTGTGACTGCCAAGCAGGTCCTGATGTATCTTAAACCTCAGTGGCAACCGAGCCTTCTGTTGAAGATAAAAGGCTCAAGGTGTGGTAGCAAACAAGGCACTGCAGGAAATTCTTGTACAATCCCAGCTGTGGCCATGGGGACTATGAGAACCTACATCGATTTGGTCTCCATAGTGAAAGCTGGGGGGAACCAAGGTCCCAAAACCTGAAGACAAATGAGCCTGAACCTATTTGAAATAGGACTAAGTTCCTGACATACCTAGCATGTTGAAAATCCCTTTTAAGCTTATTGAATTCTATTTTTTCACTTCAATATTTCTGGAGATGGAGATATAGCTCTAACCTTCAGGAGCTCCTAATATGCAAGCTTCCTTTTTACATGGTAGGTATCCTGAACTGTATCCAACAGCAATAGGTGGTACAAAAATCCAGAGCTAGGTACTGGAAGGGTACTTAACAAATCAAACAGTTTGTAGAAAAAAAGCCTTTATACTATGAATAGTTGCCTGTTAGCCATCTGTTTGATATGTTGGATTTTTTTTTTTTTTTTACTGATAAAATGCTCTCACGCAATGTCTTTCTTTTGGGGGCTGTTTTCATTCATTTCATGATTAGATTCTGTGGCATTGGGAATTCGCAGCATTTTCTGCTGAAGTGTAAAGGCTATTTGCTAGACGATACATCTGATTCACATACTCTGCCTCAAACTCCCCGAGAAAAGAGGCATCTCATATCTCTTGTACTTTTTTACAGCATCTCTACTGGATAACAAACTCCCCATTAATATTTGCTGAGTAGGGAACAACCTAAACTCCAGACATTAGGAGAATATTAAATAAACAATAGGGTAGCCGTACAATGGAGATTCATACAGCACAGTTATAAAAAAAAAAAGAACTGGAGGTTCTCTCTGCTATAAACATGGGGAGGTGGGCAAGAGTTATTTTAATAAGCAAATTGCAGAACATCATGTATAGAATGATATTTTGACTATATGTGGGTATACACACATCTATGGATATGCACATTTTGAAATCTAGACAAGTGTAACACTACTCTTTTAAAGGCTTGAGGGATGAAACTGGTAGAGGGAGAAAGAACTTTTTTTCCCCTGTATTGTTTGTGTTCTTTGCAACAAACACTCATTACTTATATAGCTTACAAATGAACAAGTAAAACAAGCAATGTTTTGAATGAATCATGGGTACTTGATGACACGGTAGAAAAAAGAAGGCAACCGGGTACAAATGATTACTTAGTTTTGACACTGAGTTAGTCAGGTGCCATCCCTCATTTAATCCTGCATGGAGAATAATGCAAGTTCCATCTTTTTAATCCCTCCGAGAGCCATTGGAACCTGTGCATTCTCAACTCACCCAAAATAACAGTGTTCTTTCTTGGCTGACTGGTTCGGTTATATATCATCGTATTTGTACATCTTACTTTCTTCTGCAGAGAGTTCTGTTTACAATTCTAGTGGAGAGATGAAAACTTCTCAGCCAACATAGGTCACTCTGCTGGGCATATTCAGCATGTTTTTTCCCTTTTTTAATTCTCAGACTTTCACTATTTAAGTCTGCTCCAAATGGAAATATTTTGGTGCACTGCAAACACTTAAACAACAATATAGAAATGAGATGTTCTGGCATAAATGGCCTCTACACCCTAATGCATCCCACATAGCAAAGCATGATAAATACCTACTTAAAGTCCTTGGAAATGAGGGATCAGTCATTTCAGGCTGTATTATTTGGATCTTTTTGTGATGTTCCCCCATCATACTTAGAGAGTCACCCCTAAAGGGGTGGAGGCATGACTTTTTCCAGAAAGGGCAGGGAGTGGAGGAAAGAGCTGCTTCCTGGGTTTGCATCAACAGTCCTAACACTCAGCCCCTCCAATATTTACTAAGCACTGACAGAAAATCGTCATCTCAGAGGGAGTGGGGTCTCAACGATTCATGCTTCATTCCTCCTTATTCATTTACTTCACACACATCTCCTGCCAGCCCCGCGACCTTCACTCTCAGGTCACCAGTTACGTGACACAAGCAAATGTGTCAGGACGGCAAGACACTTCCCTCTGGCATCAGAGAATCCTTTGGAAATATTTAGAGAATTGATAACATAAGGAAGCTTCCTGTAGGAAGAAGATAAAGATCAAAGACGGCTCTCTGAAGCTTTAGCAGAATGCCAAAGTATCTTAGATCTGAGTTAAGAGGAATATTTTGTTACACTAAGCAGGACTGTACAATAAGTAGCCTGTAAACATTTCCAAGCAATAAACGCCAACAAAAATTTGAAAAAAAAATATTTGGGGCACCTGGGTGGCTCAGTTGGTTAAGTTTCCCACTTCAGCTCAGGTCATGATATCACAGTTCATGAGTTCAAGCCCTGCGTCAGGCTCTGGGCTGACAGCTCAGAGCCTGGAGCTTGTTTCAGATTCTGTGTCTCCCTCTCTGCTCTTCCCTTGCTCACACTCTGTCTCTCTCTCTCAAAAATAAATAAACATTTAAAAAAATTTAAAAAAGATAAAACAAACATATTTCCCCAGATTTTTGACATGCATACTTTTGCTTTTTGAAAAGGAAAAAATTGTAAGCAATGCAGCCATAAGCCATGAGCAGATTTTCCCTTTTATGTGGAGCAGACCAGTGAACTGGAATGACAAAAAAAAAAAAAAAAGAAGAAGAAGAAGAAAAAATAAAACCTACGTCACTGTTTTTTTGCTATCTATTGAATGAAATTTACTGTTTATTTCTATTATGAAGTTAGACAACAATTAGCAGTCATCTTATTAGAATCCATGACTTTAGTTCTAGTAGAAATAAGAAATATTTTTATACCACATTAAAGTTGTCACAAAGATCTTGAAACATTGTTTACATTCACCATTATTCAAAATTACAGTAGTTAATTGAACTGACACTGGATCTCATTATTTAATGCCTTAATAAAGAATCAGGATGTTGCAATATCAAAAATGTTATATTTTTAAAATTCCAGCATAGTTAATATACAGTGTTTTATTAGTTTCAATTGTATAATATAGTGACTTAACAATTCCATATATTACTCAGTGATCATCAAGATAAGTATATTCTTAATCCCAACGCCTGCTTGGAGAACACCTGCATTTCCTATCTCACCCATCCCCCACTCTCCTCCCCTCTGGTAACCATCTGTTTATTCTCTATAGTTAAACGTCTGTTTCTTGGCTTCTCTCTCTCTTTTTTTTTTTTTCCCTTTGTTCATTTGTTCTGTTTCTTAAGTTCCACACATGTGTGAAATCATATGGTATTGGTCTTTCTCTGGGTTATTTCACTTAGTATTATACTCTCTAGAGCCATCCATGTTGTTGAAAATAGCAAGATTTCATTCTTTTTTTACAGCTGAATAATGTTCCATTGCATTTACAGATATACACATATATATGTGTGTGTATATATATGTATGTGCATATGTGTATATCTATAAATGCAATGGAACATTATTCATATGGGACATATACACATTTACATACATGTACATATAAACATACATATGTATTTATATATTTACATCTATATATAAATGCAATGGAACATTATTTGGTATAAAAAAAGAATGAAATATTACCATTTGCAACAACACGGATGGATCTAGAGAGTATAATACTAAGTGAAATAACCCAGAGAAAGATCAATACTATATGATTTCACACGTGTGGAATATATATGCATATGGCACATCTTTATCTCTTCATCAATTGATGCTTCTGTAATGAGGCGATTGTAAATAATGCTACGTAAACATAGAGGGGCATATATGCTTTTAAATTAGTATTTTTGCATCCTATGGGTAAATGTCCAGTAGTGAGATTACTGGACCATAGGAGAGTTATAGTTTTTATTTTTTGTGGAACCTCCATAATGTTTTCCAGAGTAGCTTCACCAGTCTGCATTCCCACCAAAAGCGCACAAGCATTCTCTACATCCTTGCCAACATTATTGATTCTTGTGTTTTTAATTTAGGCATTCTGACAGGTGTGAGGTGTTATCTCATTGTGGTCTGATGTTATAATATGTGAAATATATAAATTATATAAAATATAATATATAAAATATATAATAGATTAAAATATCATATTTTGATACTTATATTTCAGTATATTTGGTTTCCTTTTTTTTCTTTAAGAGAGAGAGAGCACAAGCGGAGAGAGGGACAGAGGAAGAGAGAGAGAGTCTCAAGCAGACTTCATGCTCCGTGCAGAACCCTACATGGGGCTTCATCCCACGGCCCTGGGTTCATGACCTGAGCCAAGATCAAAAGTTGGACGCTCAACTGACTGAGCCACACAGGCACCCCTAGTTGGTTTCCTTTGTAATTCTATGTATTTTATTTTATGCCTCTGGAAACACTTTCTGAGAAGAAATCTGTAAGCTTCAACTACCTGCAATCACAGGAGGGCACTAGCTGGCCGCGGATGGGGAGTCTCGCCTCAGTTCCCACCCACAAGGTAGTAATCTAAACAAAATGGTTGTAGTTTTGACCTACTAACTTTTGGAGTGCTTTGTTATACAGCAATAAAAAACACATAGTTCCCTACTATTATGTATTCAACATTTTTCCCTAAAGCAACTTTCTCACTTAAATAAATTCGGTTTTAAACAGTCTATTTAGTACCCTACAAATAGAAAAAAAAAAACGTTTTCACATGACACAAATAGAAGCAAGCCAAAACAAATACAAGGAACACATGAAATAGTGTTATTAAATTTTAGCCAGAAATGTTGTCTGGGAAGGTTCTTTATTTTAAAAAAAGAAAGAGATACAGGGTTCCTGGGTGGCTCAGTCAGTTAATTGTCAGACTTCAGTCCAGATCATGATCTCATGGCTTGCGAATTCTGGCCCCAGGTCAGGCTCTGTGTTGACAGCCTGGAGCCTGCTTCAGATTCTGTGTCTCCTCTCTCTGCCCCTCCTCCTCTCATGCTCTGTCTCTCAAAAATATATAAACATTAAAGAAATTAAGTAAAAACAGAAAGTGAGAGATGTCCTGGACAGATGCCAAAGACAAGACACATCACTTCTTGGGTATGTGGGTGGCTCAATTGGTTATAAGCATCTGACTCTTGGTTTGGGCTCAGGTCATGATCTTACAGTTTGTGAGTTCAAGCCCCACATCAGGCTCTGCATGGACAGTGAGGAGCTTGCTTTGGATTCTCTCTCTCTTCTCTCTCTGTCCCTCCCCTGTGCGTGGACATGCACTCTCTCGCACTCTCTTTCAAAATAAATACATAAATTTTAAAAAGTGTGTATCCTCATGTGGGTCAACCCTGTAAACATAAATCTATATTTTAAAAAATTGGGGGGCACCTGGGTGGGTCAGTCAGTTGAGCGTCCAACTTTGCCTCAGGTCATGATCTCGTGGTTTGTGAGTTCAAGCCCCATGTTGGGCTCTGTGCTGACAACTCAGAACCTGCAACCTGCTTCAGATTCTGTGTCTCCATCTCTCTCTGCCCCTCTCCTGCTAAGGCTCTGTCTTTTTCTGTCCCTCAAAAATAACTAAATATTAAAAAAATTTTTTTACTGACACATCACCTCCAAAGTGAGACTTTCACCTCTGTGAAGGCAGAATGACCAAAAGAGTGTGATTCAGTGTCACTTAATTCCTGCCCCTGTCCCCTTTCTAATCAGAACTCCCAGTGGGTAGTCTGAGCCCACATCTTGTGCAGAACTGGTCAGGACAGTATAGTTTGACTGGACTTACGGAAAAAATGTAATCTTTGTTTAAAAGGGTGCTGCTGTATCTCCTGATACTGAATGAAATGGCACAAACCGGAGGATGTTTGGGCCACACTGCAGACATTCCATCCAGACCACACCTGTGAGGTGGCTGGGATGTCACAGACCAGCTAGTTCTTCACATGGACAAGAAAACTGAGGCTCGATAAAATTAGATGCTTGGTCATGCAGTGAGTCAGAGGCAAAGCTTCCGGTATATGAAAATAAGTTTGCCTAATTTCACTCCTGCCACAGAGGACAGAGAACACGGTTCTCATATTCTATAGATGTTCAGATCTCATCTGTTAAATTAAGGAGCTAGTAGAAAAGGCCCAGAATCCCTCTCAGCTTTCTCTTTCTAAGAACCCATGAGTTTAAATGGGAACAAAGCACCCAAATAACTCAGTAAGGAATAATAGAGAAGAGGTAATGAATTAAGTAATATTGACTCACACATTGAGGAAAATCATTCCTTTTTCACTCTCTGGTCCCTGTGTCTTGCTCAAGGTAAAGGGCTTTGCATCGAGCCTGGAACATGTATCCAAAAATATTATCTATAAGTAATAATGCTAATAATAATAAATAGCTGAGCAGTTAGGAACATGGGCTCTGAATTTGAATTTTGTCTCCCTGTACATCTTAAATTTCCTACCCTCATAACAAATTTGCTTCTCTGTTTCAATTTCTTCATCTGTAAAATATGCAGTAATAAGTATTTACAACAGGGGCAGCTGGGTGGCTCAGTTGGTTGAGCATCTGCCTTTGGCTTGGGTCATGATCTCACGGTTCATGAGTCCCAGCCCTGCATGGGGCTCACTGCTGTCAGCACAGAGCACGCTTTGGATCCTCTGTCCTCCTCTCTCTCTGCCCCTCTCCTGCTCATGCTCTGTCTCTCAAAAATGAATAAACATTTTAGATAAAAAGTATTTACAACATACTTTGTTCTGAGGATTAAAAGAGATAACACGTGAAAAGTATTTAGAACTCTGACCCATACACAGTGATATATTACATAGTAATTATATTACATATTAAGTATATTAAGTACTCAAAAAATTAGCTGATGGTGACATGGACACTGATGATGACAACAATGAGGAGGAGAAGGAGAATCAGTGGACCAGCACACACCATTGTTAAGGCAGAGACTCTGAAATACATCTCTCCCTTTTTTTTTTAATGTTTATTTATTGTGAGAGAGAGCAGGAAAGGGGTAGAAGTGTAGAGAGAGAGGGGCAGAATCCCAAGCAAGCTCTATGCTCAACATGAAGCCCAACTGGGGCTTGATCTCATGACTGTGAGATCTTGACCTGAGCCGAAATCAAGAGTCAGACACTTAAGGGACTGAGTCAACTCGGCACCCCTAGTTCCCCCCTTGTAAACAAATTATTACTATTCATTTATGTGTCAAAGGTAGAGCCTTAGTATTATCTTTTGGATTCACAATAAGATTGCTTCTCCAGGGACGTTTATTCCCTGGAATAATAACATGGTTTTTGCTGGTAGTATTGATTATCTTGAGTCTGTAACATCATTCTGACCCAAGCTGATCCATGTGATCCACCAGCAAAGAAGACTTATGTGGGTGTTTTAAGAGCATGCAAACACTTCTGCATTAAGACTCTTCTCACCCTCACTGCACTCTCTTCCTTGCTACTTGGCTCTTTTCTCCTCATTACCATGTGCTGGATCCCTCTATGAAAATATGTAATATAACTACATTCTGGTTCCAAGATCAACTCTGGCTTTTGAACAGGGTTCAAACATGGCATGTTATTTTGGTAAAAATCATTTTCCAAAAACAGCTTTATGACCAAGTGAGGCCAAAATGGACTTGCTGTTCTCTCTCACATCACACCAGCACAGTGATGTCTGCTCATCTCACTTGTGGTCTTAAGTATTGAAAACCCATGGTACTTGGTGTTGTTGTTGTTGTTGTTTTCTTTCCTCTTCCGCTTTAAATGACATCACAATTTTTGCCTGTGGCCAAGTCTGGCTTAAATTAAACCTAGACGTGCAAAGGGATAGCATCATCTCTTTAGGTCTTTGTGTGAGACTAGGGAGGTTAATGAGTTGCTATGGTGATCAATTTTAGCAATGAAGGTGAATAATGGTAAAGAGAACAGGTTTTAGAGTCAGATTTAAGTTCAAGCTCACATCCTTCCTCTCATTATATATTTGACTGACTTTGAGCAATTTACTTGACCTTTCCTGGTACACGTTCTCATGGATAAAATGAGCCTAATAATACCCACCTTGGAGAGTTATTATCTTGATTAATTCTTGTAACAGCCTTCTGATGCAGGTATTATTAACATCATTTTACAGGTAAGTTATATAACTTGCCCAAAGTCACGCAGCCAGTCAACAGTGGAACCAGGAGGTCCAACGTGTGATTTCCAGGGGGTTATTGGGGCTGGCTAGGGGTGTGTCATTAGGGCCTGCCATACAGTTCTAGTCAAACAGTGGCTAGGCTAGAGGCATCTTGAAGGCTTCCTTACTCTCCTTGTGGCTGCTCCTGGCTATTGGCGGGGAGCTTGGTTTGACACTGTCAGCTAGAGCACTTGCGTGTGGTCCTACCACATCATCTGGGCTTCCTCACAGAATGGTGGCGGGGTTCCCAGAGTGAGTATCCCAAGAGAGATCAGACATAGGTTGTATCAGCTCCTATGGCCTAGTCTATTCCATTCATTATGAGCAACTCACTACAGTTAGTCCATATTCAGACTCACATCTGGCATACAGGATGTCAGCAGATTAATGTCTTCAAAGTGTTGATGGGAAATAATTCAATCTTAGAATTGTATACATAGCTAAACCGACATCGAGTAAGTTTGACATTGGTCTGGAAATTTATTTAGTAAAAAAATAGCAGTCACTTATTTTGTTCACAGGTTTTGCCAGTAGATATGACACGTGATTTCTTCATCAATGCTGGAAGTTAGGAACAACAAAGAAAGCAGAGAGAGAAAACAATAACGATAAAAGCAGAAAATAGTAAGTTATTGTGATGGTTAATTTTATGAGTCAACTTGACTCAATAAGAAAGGCCCAAATAACTGGCAAAACATTATTTCTCCTTATGTCTGTGAGAGTGTTTCCAGGAGTGATTGACATTAGAATCAGTAAACTAAGTGAAGGGATCCACCCTTATGAATGTGGGTAGATCATCCCATCCAAAGAAGGCCTGCAGAAAACAACAGAGGCAGAGGAAAGGTGAACCTGCTCTCAGCTTGAGCAGGAACATGTATTCTCTCCTGCTCTTGGACATTGGATCCTCTGGTTCTTGAGCCTTTGAATCATACCCACAGCTTGCCTGGGGCCCCACCTGCACATGGCAGATCTTGGGACTTTTCAGCCTCCATGATCTAATGAGTAAATTTCCACAAGACATCTATCCATATCGATCTATCTATGTATCTCTTATTTTATATATTTTCTTTGATTAACACAAATACAAATGTTAACGGAGTTAATTAGAAATGTATATTTTGAGTTTAAAAACATTTTTTATGTTTAATTATTGTTGAGAGAGACAGAGCGTGAGTGGGGGAGGGGCAGAGAGAGAGGGAGACACAGAATCTGAAGCAGGCTCCAAGCTTTGAGCTGTCAGCACAGAGTGCAATACAGGACTCGAACTCATGAACTGCAAGATCATGACCTGAGCCAAAGTCAGAACCTTAACCGACTGAGCCACCAGGAGCCCCCAAAAATGTATATTTTGAAGACTCATAAAAGAGATGAGTCTTGGTAAGAATGATCAATGAGTAGAGGGAGACAAGCCCACAGGGAAAAAACCATCATTAACAAATGTAGAAGGTTTTATTAAAATTAGACTCTAACACATATGAATTTGTACCAATAATTGCTACAACATAGATACAGTAGAAATAAGATGAATCATCAAAAATAGCAGGGAAAATTAGAAAATCTGGATAAATCAGGAATTACAGAAGAAAAGTCGCAGTAGTCAAAGACATACCCCCCAAAAACGCACTGGACTCAGGAACATTGCACTCAATTTTTAAGAATAGATAATTCCCATCTTTATGCATATTATTCAGAGTATCTACTCAACTAATCTTATAAGACAACTCTAACTTTTAATACGTAAACCATGAAATGACTGCAAAGAAAGAGAAAAATCATATACCAATCCCATTTAGGAATATAGATGGGAAAAATTCTATGTAAAATATTAGCATACTTAAGCAAAATAAGCCAGTCAGAGAAAGACAAATACCATATGATTTCATTCACATGTGAAATTAAAGGAACAAATCAAACAAAGGAAAACAGAGAGATAAACCAAAACACAGACTCTTAGCTATAGAGCACAACTGATGATTACCAGAGGGGAGGTGGGTGTCGGGATGGGTGAAATAGGCGAGGAGAGTAATGTACACTTATCTTGCTGGCTCTGAGTAGCATATGGAATTGTTAAATCACTAGATTGTGCCTCTCAAGCTGAGATAACAGTATGTTAAGTATGTTGAAATTAAAATTAAATATTTTTAAATGCCAGCATTCTGAATATATATTGACAATGATTGTAACTAAAAAAAGATTTATCTAAGAAAAATAAGAATTCCTCAACATTAGAGAAGCATTAATATAAATTAGTACATTAACAGATTAAAGAAGAAAAAACTACATAAGAGCCCCAGACGTCAGAAAGACATTAAAAAAAAATTTAATTCTTCATGAACCAATAAGAGAAGGATATTCACCAGACTATTTCAATAAACACTGCACTAAATGTTGAAACATCATGAACAATTCTATTAAAATAGAAACAGGGAAAAGATGCCAGCTGTCACTTCTACTATTCAAAATCATCCTGGAGATTCAAGCTAATCAATTATTTAAAGGGGGGGCAACCCATTATTACTCTCAATTATATGCTAATCTACTTAGAAAACTCAATGAAATCCACTATAGACTATTTAAAACTTTAAGAAAATTCACTAAGATGTTTCAAAACATGATTGGCACACTAAAATTAAGTGCCTTTCTCTAGAACAACAATGAGGAGTTAGCTCTTATGAAATAAAAATTCTGTCTGTCTGTATGAAATGCTCATCCCCTGGGCTGACCTCAGGAAGTCCTTTCTGGTCCATCAATCCCAAAACCCTTGCTCTGGGTCCTAGCACCTTGCTTTGCTTTATTCTCGGCACCTACCACACCTTAAGTCATCTTGCCATTCAGTCCTTACTTTCTTTTCCATCTCCCTGCACTGGAAAGTAAATACTTCAAGGCTGACACCTAGTTCACATCTCATATAAATATGTGTTTAATGAATGAATGAATCAGCGAACCAGGATGTAGCTGACATTAAATTCACGGTTTTCCCACCATATCAAGTTGCCCCCTGCATTTCATCTACAAACTTCCCCTCTATCATCGATTGTGGCTAAAGCAACAATTACAAAAATGCTTTTTCAAACAATGACATCTGAGTCAAAATGGCACCATGTAGCTTTAGTGCATTTTTAGGGGCGCCTAGGAGGTTCAGTTGGTTAAGCATGTGACTTTGGCTCAGGTCATAATCTCACTATTCCTGAATTCGATCCCTATGACAGGCTCTGTGCTGACAGCTCAGAGCCTAATGCCTGTTTCAGATTCTATGTTTCCCTCTTTCTCTGCCTCTCCCCTCCTCTCACTCTCAAAATTATTTTTCAGTGTTCATGGCCACTGAGGACAAAAGTCAGAGTAGAGGAATTGAATCATTAGCAAAATTGGCAATACTGACCACCTTTGATTTGTCCAGTTGCAGGGAACACGTTATCCTCTTACTGAAGATTCAGTTATGGGGTTCAGGTCTCTGTGTTACATTAGTTCCCTGATGGAGAGATTGACCACAGCTTCCTATGAGAAGAACATCGTTTGTGCAGCTCAGCTTAGAGTCACAAGCTGGATTAGGAGATTCGAAAGACCTCCAGGGCCTAGTCCCCCATCTGGAGTATCGTTTTTTCCTCCCCACAGTCTGTCATCAGGCTTTGTCATCCCTGACCTCAGGTGGCCTCACTCACCTTCATTTTTTTGACTTGCCCTTTCTGGGTGATTCACAAACTCTCTTCTTCCTGCAGATCCTCCCTCCTTCATCTGCAATCTTTTCTTCCCAGACCCCCCTCCCCACTTCCTTCCTTTAGCTTTGCTGAGTTTCCGACCCCTGCCCCAAATCTGCCAGTCATCCCTATCTTGCTGGGGCGGGGGGGGGGGTGCGGTGGGACCAGATCCCCATTCCACTCACTCAACTGCAAGCCTGAAGCTCTACAGATCGCCAAATGTGAAAGATATGTGATGTTTCATAACCATACCAGCAAATTTTATTTGATGTTCTGTTCTTGGTGTTTCGAATGCACTTATTGGAGTGGTGGTTGGGGGTGAGGTTTTCTTGGCTTCTCTGACTTCTGCAGAAATCATCTTTCAGCCTGGCAAATGATTGATATTTCTTTCCTCTCTGAAGTCTGTCGCATATAAGCTTTAAAAATAAATTGGGTGTCATAACACTGGGTATTTGATATGCTTACCAAGTGCCATGTTCTGTGTTTATTTACTTCTTACAGCAACCTCGTAAATATGATTTACTATTCTTATTTCCTAGCTAAGGAAATGTACCAGGAGAGATTAAGCAGCCTGTCTGTTGATGTTTGGCTCTAAATCTGTCTCTTTCTCCAGATCATGTAAGAATGTATAATGTAAATTCATAAAACCGATCTCCTGGCTCCTGGCCTTCTCCCACACTGACCCCACACTCCAGCCACAGAACCCCAGTTTGGCACTGTCTCAGGCCCCAGATCCTCATTAATAATCCACATTTCAGATGGGTATCACACTGCAGTTTCTCTTGCATATCAAAAAGGAAGTTCGAATAGCCAAGTGGAATACAAATGAAGAAGACAGCATTTTAGTTATCAGATGGAAGTTTTTATGATGAATTTTCCAAAATATTTCATTATGAAGCATTTCAAGCATGCAGACCACCACTACTCTGCATGACATGAATAAACACACACACACACACACCACACACACCTGTGCACTACCACCAGCACCGCCAGAGATAACCACTCTCTGGAAGACAGAATGTGTATTTCCTGGTTATATTTTTTAATTTCATTCATTTATTTATTTTGAGAGAGAAAGAGATACACAGCCTGAGTGCAGGAAGGGCAAAGAGAAGAAGAGAGAGGGAGAGCTTGAGAATCCCCAGCAGGGTCCATACTTTCAGCACAGAGCCCGATGCAAAGTTTGAACTCTGAGATTGTGACCTGAGCCAAAATCAAGAGTCTAGTGCTTAGCCAACTGATCCACTGAGGCTCTCTTTTCCTGAGTATGTTTTTTGTGCTTTCACATACACACACACACACACACACACGTACACACACACACACACACGGGCAACACACATTTATAAACGTGTGTCGATTTAGTCCATGTGTGTATATATGCAAAAGAATTATACCATGTTACTTCATGTCTCAAATTTAAGTTGTACCACGCTGTATTTATGTATCTTATAACAACTTTCTTTTGCTTTTTGCACATATTATGTTTTGAGATTTACCTTTATTGAACACATAGATCCATATATTTATTCATTTTGATTCTTGCATAGTGATAATTACCAGTTTTAAGTGATTTCTGGGTATCAGGTTTCATTTAAGCATTTTGTGTATAACTTCTTATCTAAGCTTCACAATAGAGTCATAAAGAAGGCATCAATACTGTGTTTTCTTTTTTTAATGTTTATTTATTTATTTTTGAGAGAGAGAGACAGAGAGAGCGCTAGGGTGGGCAGGCGGGGAGGGGCAGAGAGAGAAAGGAAGACAGAACTCAAAGCAGGCTCCAGGCTCTGAGCTGTCAGCACAGAGTCCGACATGGGCTAGAACTCAATGAACCACGAGATCATGACCTGAGCTAAAGTCAGACGCTTAGCTTTCTGAACCACCCATGCACCCCAATATCACGTTTTCCAAGTGAAGCAGCCGGGGGACAATCAAGGCGCTCCCCAGGGGATACAGTGCTACTAATTGGCTCATCAGGAGTCTGATTCCTGAGCCCAAGATCCCAACCCATAAACAACTCTGGCCATTCCACAGACTTGCTGTCCACTAGACGGAGTCATGTGAATATTTGGGTCCACTTTCAGAGGAAGGCGAGAACACTTACTAACGGCCTGTGCCTCCCCTCTGGGCTGTCCCACTCTGCACACACTTGGCAGACAGTGTTACTCTGGCATAAGAGCCAAGCAACCACTGAAGCTTCAAAACAAGGGTTGAAAAGGGACAGCCGCACTCAGCCCACAGACGTGTTTTGGTGGAATTGTTTTTTCTTTTAATTTGGAATCACAGGCAATGGGGGGCTGGGGTCTGAGAGGCCAACAGAAGTCAGGAGAGATGAGATCCTGCTCTCTGGGCACCTAGATAGACCTCAATAATGGAATTTATAGAATAATTAGAGTTGCAGAAGGAGGAGTGTCCTGGGAGGAAGGCAGTGGGGCAAGGGAGAATTAGTGTTTAACAGGTCCTGAGTTTCTATTTTGCAAGATTAAAAGCTTCTAGAGATCAGCTCTGCACCAACAGGGTGAAGATGCTTAACAGTAAACATGCAACACTTAAAAACGGTTATCATGGTACCTTTAATGTGATGTGCTTTTTACCACAATAGAAAGTAAATAAATATAAAAAAGGAAAAAAGAGGAGACATGATGGGCTTTAGGGTACCTGCCTCAGAGGAGGGCAAATGGAGGTGGGAGTAGAGAAGTAGAGTCCCACAACCGGCTTTGTTTCCAGCATCTGTCCCCGCTGCCTCAGGGTCATTGTTGGTGGGTGAGTCACGTACCCTCCCACTCCCCAGAGGCTGAGGCTATGTCCTCCTGCTCACCATTGTCACATCAGCAGCACCCATGCTTGCCACATACGCAGAGGCAACCTGACAAACACTGCTGAGTTCCCACAGCGTCTTGGCAATCTTTGGTTGCAGGTGACAGTATGTAAAGAAGTTCAAGGCCAAAGGGAAATGACTAACTTATGAGATCAAGGGCAAATTGAGCAGCCTCTGCAGCTGTGCACACCAAAATACAGCTGAACCTTAGGAAATGTGGAGCCAGCAACGTGAAGCATCTCTGCTTGTCTCTGCGGCTTTCACCATTGCCTCCCACCGAAATGAGAGCTTTCTCCCAAATGGGATTCATCCTAGGATTCTTCTTCTGGGGCAAGTTGATAAATGTAATTACATGCATTAATGCATATTAAAACACTCAGCTTAGTGCTGCATACAGAGTAACTGCTCAATAGGTATTTGCAGTTAGGGTGTTATAATAACAATTGTTATTATCATGATGACTAATTGGGGGCCATATTTTACATTTGCACATTATGTATGATTTTCTTTATGTCCCCTCCCCCTCCAAACAATAGCTGCTTGCTGGAAAGAAGACACGCTCTCCTATTCAGTGCTGTGGTCTCAGAGCCTAGGACAGTGCTTCACCCAGAGCAGCAGAGCAGGCACTCTGCTTCAGGACTGAGAGTGACACTGTCCCATTTCTCTTGGTCCCAGAGCCACAAATTCCAGAAAAGGGTTCTGAGTGATCTAGCCTAGTCAGGTGCCCATGCTCAAACCAATCAGCCAATGCCAGAAGGACAGAGGTACGTTGTGCAAAATGCTGGCTCTCGTTAGCTGGGGTGAGAGAAGGGAAAGTTGCCAGACAATCCCACTGATGTCCGCTGGAGTTCAGGAAGACCTTCTCCAGACACCCAGTTAGAAGCTGAGAATTTATCTCCAGTAGTCATTTTAGGGTGATCAAAAGCCTCAGTACACCTGTAATAACGTCCTAATCTCCAGGTTGAGATATCCCTTATGCCATATGTAAAGCTGTGTGATGTGGACTTGGCAGACGAAAAAGGAATATACTGAGGAATGAATGTGAACAAATTTGCAAGTCTTAAAAAATGGGGATGATGCCAATGTGCCTGGAGGCCTGGTCGGAAAATGATTATGTCAAATCTACTTCTAATGCATTAATACACAATAGAAACATTACCTGAAACAGACTCAGAGCTGTTTTGCAAGCCAGGAGCTGAGAGAGAGAGACCTCGGTGCATTGGTCGCCTGGCATCCTCCCACCTCTGTCCTTGTTGCATCGTGTCCCCACCTCCGCCCCTGTTTGGGGATGGCTTTTGAAGATGGTTCCAAGTCTCATTTCTCCACACGGCCTCCCTAGTAGCTGCTCAGTAAATAGCTGACCAGGTCATAGATGAAGGGAGGTATGGACATTGGTTAGTCACCACCAAGTGGCCGGTCCCATCCCAGGAAATAAAAGGGGTGGAGGACCAGAGTGCCTTGGAAGCTAGACTCCACTATCCCTAAGAGGACACCCCCTTCTCCCCCACTCCCACAACAGCCCCTCTACCTGTACGGGATAACTTGAAGACTTTTTTCACAAGAAAAATCCCTTGGGCTCTTTGAGAGAAAATCTTCTCAGCAGACTAGCCAACGTCTTATACCTGCTCCCTTTTTTGCCCTTTGCAGGTGGATTTGAGTGTGGAAGAGTGTGGTTTTCAAACCACGTGGTTTTCATTGCAGGGTCACTGGGCAGCTGTGGGGAGATATAGGTTCTTGAGCCTTCCCCCAGACCTATTCAGTCCGAACAGCAGGTGGGGACAGGCCAAGATGAGGTTTCTCGGCAGCTCCCAGAGTGGCTCCATTATGCATTTAGGGGTTCAGAAATGGCCTTAGACCAGAAATCAAGGCATCACGTTCTAGTCCAGCTCTGTCCCATGCCTTATCTCTCCTCTTCGGGCCCCAACTCCTTTCTTATAAAATGAAGGGTTGGACAAGCCAACTCAAACATCCCTCCTGTACCTCCTGAATAATCAGAACAGGTACAGATCTTCCAAGAGGGACAGGAGGAAAATTCTACGTTTGTCTGAAGATCCCACATCCATCCCCTGCCCCACACCAAGAGGCAGACAGAGATAAAGGCGTTAAGTTCAGTGCTATCACAACATAGATTCAGCTATACAGCCTTCAAGAGCCAAACATCAGTCTTTTAAATTGAAGTATTATCGACGCATAACGTTGTATGTTTCAGATATGCAACACCATGATTTGATATATGTATATATTGCAAAACGATCACCCCAATAAGTTTAGTTAACATTTTTTTCTTGTGATGATAACTTTTCAGATCTACTCTCCTGGCAACTTCAAGTAAAGGATACAGTATTCTTAACTATAGCCACCAAGTCGTATAATGTGTCCCCAGGATTTATTTAACTCACAACTAAAAGTTTGTACCTTTTGGCCATCTTCACCCATTTCGCTCTCCCCTCACTCCTGACTCACCTATCTGTTATGTGTATCTATGATCCTGGATCATTTTCATATACTCAAACTGCAGGCTGCTTAAGTGGGCCAGAACCTCCAAGAGCTGATCTCCGGGAGGTGTGCCCGGAGGCTATACAGGGCCTGTCATTTGTTTTGTGGTTTCTCATCCTGGTGTCTCGGGCTTTTCTTCTTTTCCCTTCTTCCCTCCTCCTGTCCTTTCCTCCCTCCTCCAGTCCTGTTGTTTACCTCAGGGGCAGAGGACTTGGCTAATATACCTTGATTCACAGCACACTCTCTACTGACAGCGCCAAGCCCCTCTCCTGTTTTACCTTCAAATCTCACCCCCTCCCTCCCCTCACTGGCAAATATTCTAAGGGTTTTATGTTTGCTTTTTTGGTTTTTGCATCTGGTAAAATGTATACTGTTTTGTATTTACATAAGCAGAGCCGTGCTTAAAAATCATCTTAGGCAAGATCTATTTTATTTATAAGACCCATGTGTGCTGCCTTGGGCTCCCGTTGACCTTGGCCCCCCAGAACCAGCCATCTACGTGCCTTTTCTCCACCTCCCATTCATGGGCATCCGGACTCTCTAGGCATCCCCAATGCCGCCACCACCCAGATAGTGCGGCAGGGTCGTCCTTTCTGTTTCCTGCGGATCCAGGGGCGACTTTCTCTGGGAAGGACAATCCGGAGTGAAATTGCTGAGTCATAGGATGTGACTGCACTTCCATCTTTCCGAGTACTGACAGATTGTCCTTCGGGAGGGCTGTCCTTTCTGCGCATGTGCCAGCCCAGCCTTCCTCTTCGATAAAAATATCTCTCCCACCCCTATTATAAAGTGCATGAAATTCCACCAACAGAAATCCCTTCAGGTCATAAAGGGTCTTTAAGACCTTTTAGGACTTTAAGGGTTCTTCTAATGAAATTTAAATGTCCCCCTGTATGAGATACAGGACATGTTTCTCCTCTCTTTGGGTTTTTATGAAAATCGAATAAATAGCTCATCAAAGGTGCCAAACCCAAGTGCCTGGCACATTCATGGACGCTCAATACATTTGATTTCTTTCCTTTCTTTGAATACAAGAACTGCAATGGGAAAAGAAACACTTATTTACAACATTTGGTGAAGGAGAGGATTGAGAGGGGGTGGGGAAGAGGTGCCTTCCAGAGCACAGCTGCCAGAGGAGGGAGGAACTTAAGATAGCAAAGTCACCTTCCTCCTCAGGATTGTCGCCGCCTAGGGTGCAGGCCACAGGAAAGCTCATCCTTAATCCAGGACACCCTTGTGATGTGAATTCCTTGAAGAGCTTATTAAAACACAGAAGGTGGAGGGTGCCTGGGTGGCTCAGTGCGTTAAACGCCCAAATCTTGGTTTTGGCTCAGATCATAATCTCAGGGTTGGTGGGATCCAGCCCCACATCTGGCTTTGTGCTGACATCCTGGAGCCCACTTGGGATCCTCTCTTTCCCCCTCTCTCTGCCCCTTCCCTGCTTGTGTGTTCTCTTTCTCTCTCTCTCCCTCTCTCTCTCCAGATAAATAAATAAAGTTAAAAAAAAAAAAAGACACACACAGGAGGTGAGTCACCCCCAAAAGTTTCTGATTCAAGAGGTGTTGGTGGGGCAAAGAATGTGCATTTCTCCCAAGTTCCCAAGCCACGTTGGTGCTGCTGGCTCAGGACCACACTGCCCTACTGAAATAATTTCCTTAGAAATAGGTAACTCTGATAGCATAGACAAAAGCTAATTTCAGGCATCCAGAATGAGTCAGATGCAGACCACATGATATGAAAAAGCCAAGATACACCATAAGATTTCATTTGATAAATTCTTTTAATATGAAAACCTGGCAAATGGATTTTTATTTTTATATTTTAGGTTGGATGGGAAAATTCACTTCTATTACTTTTATCGATCCTATCATCCCCTTCTATGTTTATTTTCCTACAGGAATGTTTTTTGACCACTCACATTTTGAAAACTCTCAGGTGTCCCAGTGTCTTCCATCTCGTCTGACACTGCTATCTGGGTTGTGCCTTGGGGCTTTGGGCCCTTTCAGTCATCCCTACAGCAGGTCAGAACTGGTGGAACTGCAGAGAACTCTATGCCAACCTTCTCAGCTTACAGAAGTGAAGGCATTTGTCCAAGTGTTGGGAAAGAATCCACGTGGCAATATAAAAACCCCAGGACTGAAGTCTGGAGTGAACCTGCGTCCAACCTGTGCAGTTCCTTGTTAACTTGACCACTAGGCCCAAGGCAAGTGTCCATCTCTGCAAACCTCAACCTCCCTTCCACAGAATGAACATCAGAAAGCCTGCTGTCAAATAAAAACCAAACTGAACAAGGATTATTGCAAGGAGAAGGGGATGCATGGTGATGGGGAGGCAGAGGACTGTCACAATATAGAGAGCTTTGTAACCCGTAAGACCGGCAGACATCTCAAGAGTTTGGCCAAAGAGTGTTATCTTCCATAGAGAGAGAAGCGAACAAAGCTAGGAAGATCCAGGCATAGGGAAGTGGCATGAAAAGGTGCTGTGATTGGCTCGTTGATCAGAGCATATTCTACCGTGAGGCCAGCCCATTTTCCCTGAGGGACACTTGAGGAAAGTCTCTATGCTGACTCAGGCTAGCGGGTGGGTCAGAATTCAGGGTCCTGGGGAAAGGAGACAAGTGTAATCAAAGTTTGGCGGACAAACATTTGGTTCCAATTAGTCAAGGGGGACTAGCAGTCCAGCAAAGCTTGAAGACAATCCCTTATGAGGCAAAGAAAGGAACTTGTGGGGTCGTGTCTTGCTTTGTCAAAGGTAAAGAAGGACTAGATCTAGGAGTGTTTCCATAAGTCATGGGGGGAAAGGTGGTTCTTTACAGTAAGTCTCCAGAACACGAAAGAGTGAGATTTCTTAACCTTCAAGTAGAATTCAACCTTGACACTGCCCTGCCTCTCACAGAACTGACAAGAAACTACAGTAAGGTGACTCTGTGTGGAAGGTTTGATAGGGACTAGACCCAAGCAGGAAACTGGTTCTCCTAACTTCCAGCTTGCCAGAATTCTGGACAATCCTCTCTTCTCCTCATTTCACACAGGGAAACTCTGCCTCTTTCTCTGGTACAGATTGGAGTCTGAGTAAGATTTCAAAGGATAAAGATCTATAGAGCAAAATCAGGAGACCCAGAGAGAGGTTGAACATCACTGAGAAGCCATGCCACTTTCAAACCCTTTATTTCTATGAGGTTATAAAATATGGAAGACGAGATCCTTTAAAGCCATGGCAGGATGGTGGTATAATGGGGACATGGTCAGATGATGAACCCAGGACATCAAATTCCAGCTCCTTCAGGTAGAGTCTCTGGAACGCCAGGGCCAGCTAATGCCTTCCCAAGGGCCAGGTGAAAGAGAAGGGCATGAGAAGCTCGTTCGCAGATAACCCATCCCACCAGCTTTCAGAACTGGGAGTCCCGGTTGGTGCTATCCAGGGCTGGGCCACCTCTGACCACACAGCAGCCCCTCTGCCCAGGGGGCAATATTTGAGGTGTTCTCATCTCTTCCTGTCGGAACTGGTCTCTGGGCCCAGCAGACCAGCCTCTTGCCCCTTTTTCCTCATTGTTTCTCTCATTTCCTTTTTCCTTTTCACCTCCTAGAAAACAAAAGTGCCCTGTCCCCAGCTTCTGTGAGTCTGGCAGAGACAGGTTTGAAATATTCATGTGTGTTATGGTAAAATCAATCAAGGATATTTATTGGACACCTGAGTTTGGAGACTGAGATACATATCTCTTGTGTTTCTTTTTTTAATTCTACATCAATCACTTCTTTGGTTTCGTAACACAAGAACACTGAGAATGTGCTTAAAATGGGCAGCCTCTCCACGTGGCTGCCCTGTTAGAATGCCGAGCCGTATTTTCTGTGGCGTATCTTACTGCCAATTGAGGCTAATAAATATAACTTGCCATTTTCACCCCCTAACCCAGAATTACTCAAATATATCCTTGTCAAAATAACCTATGTTGAACAAGCACTGGTAAAAATTGCCATTTTTTCCCCCTTTAATCAAGAAGCATTTCACTTCCCGGAATGCTGAGTAAACAGCGGTACAATCAGAACCGACTTAGAGAAGCACTTACTTTCATCTCATGCAGTTCCACATGCCCCTCTCCAGTTCCCACTCCTGAAGCCTGATCCTCTCTCTGTGGTCAGGTCAAAATTCTTGTAAGATCTGGAGCTCAAGGAGAGAGGACAAGGTGACCTTCTTAAAAAGTCACAGATCAAAACAGAGGTGAAAGTGAGTTTCTAGTGACTCAATCTGGTGATATTTAAGAGTACACTTTATAAAGTCAGGTTGCCAATGTTCCATGTTTGTTTTAACTGAGAATATGAAATATGTGTAACTCTAATTTTGTTTAGTGTGACACTGAAAAAAGAGATATTCTCAAAGTTAAATAGATCACATCCAAGGTAACATGACTTCAGTGCAAAGTGGACAAAGTATTATGAGTTAAAAAAAAAATCCATGCTAAAATATAATGTTTCTTGTCCTGATTCCATACACGTAGGTCTGTATAAAAAGGAATATGGAAAGTTGTCATTGTATACCTTCATCCACCTTCACCTATGCTGCTTGTTTTTGGAAAAACAAACAAAAATCCTAAAAGATCCCAAGTGGTGATCACTGGTAAGGAAAATGGAAAAGTAAAATAGGGAAGGGAAAAAAATTGATTAATAAAACAATGATTAGCAGGTTACTACTAGGGACAATGGGATCAGCCTTATTGAATATATTCTGAGAATCTATGCAGAAAAGAACCAAAGGGGAGGAGACAGGGGTTTTTATCCACCAACTCCTATCCTCATAGGCAAAGGGTCACTTCTTGGGCATTCTCTTTCTGGACCTTCCTGCTGATTAAAAAAAGTGATGAATAGGGGTGCCTGGGTAGCTCAGTAGGTTAAGTGTCTGACTTTTGGTTTCGGCTCACATCAGGATCTCATGATTTTGTGAGTTCACACCCTGCTTCAGGTTCTGTGCTGGCAACATGGAGCCAGCTTGGGATTCGCTTTCTCCCTCTCTTTTTGCCCCCGCTCCCACTCACACTGTCTCTGTCTCTAAATACTTAAATAAACTTAAAAATTTTAAAGTAATGTCTATATACTCAATACTGATTTGGTAGACATGTTAGAATTAATTTGACAAAGATTTTAAAGCAGTCATCATAAAAAATACTCCAATGAGCCATATGAACAGACTTAAAACAAATGAAAAAATAAAAAAAATATCAGCAAGAGAATAGAACTATAAAGAAAGAATCAAATGGAAATATTGAGACTGAAAAATATAACAACTGAAATGAAAAACCCAAGGAATTAACCCAAGGGTTAAGCAGCAGAAGGAGGGGACATAGGAAAGAATAAGTAAATTGAAAGATAAAATAATAGAGGTTACTCCAGGAATAGAAACAACTGAGAGTGTGTGTGTGCACACGAGAGAGAAAGAGAGAGAGAGAGAGAGAGAGAGAGAGACAGAGAGAGAGAGAGAGGGAGGGAGAGAGAGAGAACACACAGGGTACTATGGGATGATTTTTAAAATTTTAACATTTGTGTAATCAGAATTCTGGAAGGATAAAAGAAGGAAGCAGGACTGAAAAGTCTTTGAAGAAATAATAGGCAAAAGCTTACCCAAATTGGCAAAAACATAAACCTACAGATTCAAGAAGTGAGTGACCAGCAAACAAAATAAACTCAGAGAGATTTACACCAGGAACATTACAGTCCAACTTGTAAAAACAATGAAAGGAAAGGCAACTTATCTTAGCAAATAGAATTCAGCAACATAAGAAATGAATTGTGAAAGGAATTATACAGAATGACCAAGTGGTGATTACCTCAGTGATACTAGACAAGTTCAATAATCAAATAGTAATCAACATAATCCACCATACTGACAAGATAAAGAAAAAAAAATCACATGATTATATCAATTGATACCAAAAAAAGTATTTGATGGAATTCTACACCTATTCATGATAATGCTCTTAGAAAAGTAGAAATAAAGAGGAACTTCTTCAACTTCAAAAGGAGTATTTACCAAAAAGCTACAGGGAACATTATACTTAATGGTGAAAGTCTGAATGCTTTCCACTTAAGATCCAAGACAAGTCAAGAGTATCCACTCTCACCACTCTTACTCACAAAAGTGTTAGAAGCTAGACAAAGAAGTAAAAGTTAGATGGACAGTAAGTAAGATTGGATAGGAACTGTCTCTGTTTTTAGGTAATAGAATTTTTGCATAGAAAATAACAAGGAGGGACATCTGGGTGGCTCAGTCAGCTGAGCTTCTGACTCGACTTCAGCTGAGGTCTTGATCTCAGGGCAGTGAGTTCACGCCCTGCACTGGGCTCTGCACCAGGTGCAAAGCTTACTTAAAAAAAAAAATAAATAAATAAGAGTGTTAGGGTGGTTCAGTCAGTTGAGCATCCAACTCTTGATTTCAGCTCAGGTCATGATCTCACAGTTTGTGAGCTTGAGCCCTGCATCAGGCTCTGCATTGGCAGCAAGGAGCCTGCTTGGAATTTTCTCTCTTTCAGCTCCTCCTGTGTGCATGCACATGCTCGTGTGCTCTCTCTCTCTTCCTCTTTCCAAGATAAAAAAATACACATTAAAATATAAATAAGAAAGAAAGAAGAAAGAAAAGAAAAAAACAAGAAATAATCATTAAAAAACACTCCCAGAAAAAATAAGTGACTGTTTAAGAAGTCTTCAGGTTACAAGATAAAATACACAAATAATGTTTCTGACCACTAGTAATAAACATGTAGATAACACAGTTAAAAATACAGTATCATCTGTAATCATTCAAAAAATAATATTCTGTGGTTTAAATCTAATAAAACATGTACAGGAATTGTATGCTGAAAACTAAAGCACACTGAAAGACATAAATAAAATCTTAAAATATGGAAAGGCATACAGTGTTCATGGATTGAAAGAGTCAACATAGTAAAGGTATCAGTTGTCTCCAAATGGATATATAGCTTTACCACTATTTGTCTTGAAATTCCAGCAAGAATTTCTGTAGGTATTCATAAGATCATTTAAAAATGTACGTGGAAAGGCAAAGAAACTAAAACAATTTTGAAAGAGAAGACTAAAGTGGGAGAAATCAGTCTATGCATTTTCAATGCTCATCATACAGCTACATTAATCAGATTGATATTGGTGCAAGGACAGAGATATAGACCGATGCACCAGAGTGGAAGACCCAGAAATAGACCTACAGAAATATATCCAACTGATGTGAGACAAGTTCAAAAGAAGAAACATAACTTTTTCAACAAAAGATACTGGAACAATTGAACATCTATAAGCAACAAAATAAACCTTGACCTAAGTCTCACACTTGATACAAAAATTAACTCACAGGCTTCAGTGGGAAACTATAAAAGTCTTGGGGAAAAAAATAGAAAATCTTTGGGATCTATAGCTAGACAAAGGGCTCCTAGACTTGACATCAAAATCATGATCTAAAAAAGAAAAAAATCAGTGAACTGGATGTCAATGAAATTAAAATCTTGTTCTATAAAAGCTGTTGCCAAGAACTGAAAAGACAATTTAAAAATTAAGAGAAAATATTTGCGAGCCACATACATAACATGAATTTCTATACTGAGAATATTAAAAGAATTCTCAAAATTCAACAGTAAATAAACAATCCAGGAAAATGAACAGAAGTTGTGAAAAATGGCTGGATCTTGGAAAGAACAGTGAATTGTTTGACAGCTAACCTAGAGCCCTCTTGCTAATTAAATGCTACCCTTGGAAACCAGCATCTCACAAACATAATAGCTATGAAGAGATAGAATCTATTGGATGGGAAATGCAGGGTTAGGAACATCTTCAAAATGACAGAGAATGCCACTATTTGACTTGTCTGTCATCTACCTGGAAAAGCCTGACTTTCAGGGTGTCACCTTATTCATCATGTTACCTTATTTAAAGCTCCTCAGAGCAAAAAGTCCTATCCCCAAAGCATCTTTAAAAAATAGAAACAAAAACAATCACAGGCTCCACTTTGGGTATGGCTATATAAGTTCCACATACCTACTCCCCAGAGAAACTGGCAAAAATTTGTTTTAAAAACAAACATTTAAAGTCTCTGGAAATGATTCTGAGAGCATCTAGCAAAGAAAGAAACATTTACTCAAGAAAATCTACTAAAACTTGATTAAGAACAATAAGAACCTGTGACATACGAACTGAGACCCACCTCTTCCCTCCCCATTCTGAGATGAGCAAGACAGAAACTTCACTCCAGATTGCTGCAGCCCAAAGCCAAGTCCCTTCTTCTGTAAGCTCCCACAAGAAGGGCTATCTGCCTAGGGATAGGGCAAGACACCAGCATTTTCCATCTTGCCTACAGCTAGTACTGAGTCTCCAGCCTGTTACTGAGCTACGTTCTGGGTGAGTGAAGTGGAGAAGTGACAACTCCTTTATTGTTGGGTTGGAGGCTCCATCTTGGGTTTGGTGCTGTTGAGAACAAGGGGACCCCAATGGCTTTTGTCCCAGCTTATAAGACAGGTTTCTCGATGGAGGAGGCAAGCTAAGGATACATGAGACCACTGCCTCTTCTTCACCAAGTGTTCCTTTAGGAACAGGGTTAATGCTCAGAGAGAAGGGCACCATGGTCCCTACCCCAATCTCCAGAGTCAGGGCTCAGAGATTTTGCCTGGGGGAGAGCTCTGAATCTCTTTGGAGAACATTTAAGTTTCTAAAAGATCTGACTTCATTTGCAACAGAAAGTGAAGAAGTTCACACTTAAGGGCTCTCTCAAAATTAGTCTGCCTGTGAAAGGCAGTTGGGAAGAGAACAGAGTCCATGGAGATAGTGGCTAACTGTAGGTTGGCTACTCTGCGGAAGAGAAAGAACGAAACTCCTGGTTGGATTGCTCTAGTTGGACTGATGGTGTTCCAGTAAAGTCAAGTCTTGGGTGCCTAAAAACAAAAGCAGAAGGGAGTGAGGGGACAGCACAATGGTATGATACTAACAGGACACCAGCTTGTTGGCCACATGTTACCCATAAGGTTAAGTGCAATGGCCTAGAAAGAAATTTGCTGCCTTTCACCAGTGCCTCTAACCTCTAACCCATCTTATCTCCAACTACAAGACCCCACTGTTCTCCAAACTCTTTAATCTCCTCCTAACATGCCATGCTTCTCAAATAGCTGTCTTTGCTTATTTCTCCTTTATCATTAATATCCATTAATAATTAACATCAGCTAACATCACCTCCTCCATGAACTCTTTTTTCTGATTTCTGCACCAATAAATCCCTGCTCCCTTAGCATTATATTTATTTTCCTATTTTAGCTCCTAAATACTACATGTGGCTGCCTGTCTCTTCCTCTAGACTTCTGGGAAGCAGAAAGTCTAGGATTCAGTGTCATGGTCAAAGTTGGATATAAGAGACTGAGGATGGTGGCCCTTAATAAAAGTCAATTCAATTTATCTGCATTGGAAAGGGTGGAATGGTAGTGTGTACAGAATGTCCTGGGCAGAGGGCCCGACAGATCCAGGGCTATGCACAATTCACTGTGAGCAACAGATGGCAATTTGCCCCCTCTTGTTCCACTCTCAAGCATTCAGAACTGTCAGAAAGGTAGCCTTATATACTGCAAAGGGAATGCCATTTGACAGAACACATGTGGGCCCTGAATTGAAGAAAGAGAGCCCCCTCCTAATACCCAAGCTTTTCCTAAGAAACCTAAGGAAGGGATGTTTCCTAGCAAAGCAACTCAAATTCACCCCCCAAATTACTGGTTGGTATTCAAAGCTTTGCATAAAGAAAAGTTAGGTGCCTTCAGATTCCAAACACAGACAAAAGAAAGAACGGGAACCGAATTTAAATAGGGTGTTGCATTTGCAAGACAGATGTGGGTAATCCCCACCAAGAAGGCTAAAGAATGAACTGTGTTGGGAAGGTCCTGGGACACAGAAAGAATTTGAGACTGTGATTGTACCTAATCCACAAGCAGCACTCAACCTGAGATTCACGAATTTTAGAGTTAAAAGTACTTTAAAAATAATATGCCTGTGAAAAGGTGCAAACTCCCACTTATAAACTCTAAGTCATGAGGATGTAACGCACAGTATGGAGACTATACTTACTAATCCTGTATTGCATGTTTGAAGGTTGCTAAGGGAGTAGATCTTAAAAGTTCTCATCTCAAGAAAAAATGTTGGAACTATGCATGGTGAAGGGTGTTAACTAAATTCATTGCGGTGGCCATTTGCAATCAACACAAATATTGAATTGCTAAGAGGTACACTGGAAAGTAATATAATAGTATGTGTCAATTATACCTCAATTTTTAAACAAAAGATAACATGTCTGTGATGGTTAATTTTCTGTGTCAACTTGGCTAGGCCACTGTAGCCAGTTTCTGGTCAAACACCAGCCTAGATGTTGTTGGAAAGGTATTTTTAAGATGTGATTGACATTTAAATCAGTAGACACAGTAAAGCAGACTACCCTCCACAGTGCAATGTGCCTTCTTCATCTAATCAGTTGAAGGACTTAATAGAAAAGCCTGAGGTCCTCTGAGAAAGAATCCTGTCTCCAGTCGGCCTTTGGACTCAAGCTACTGCATGAATTCATCCCTTAGTCTCCAGTCTGCCTGCCAGCTCTGTCTTTCTGTTTCTCTGTCTCTCTGCCCCCCTCCCTGCTCTGGACACACACACACACACACACACACACACACACACACACACACATCATATTAATTTCTGTTTCTTTGGAAAACCCTGACTAATATAATGCCAAACCCCCAAATTGTGTAGATAAGGAAAATGGGGATTAAAGAATAATGGTAAGAAGAAACATTTATTGAGTACTGAAAACTGAGAATTGCCCTATGATGGACTCTAACGATACCTGAATTAAATCAACAACCAGGTCGGTCTGATTGTACCCATTTAGCAAATGAGAAAATTGGGGGCCACTGGGGCTTGGGAGTTTTTTAGGGAGCCATTCAATCACGTGGCAACAGGCTCAGGGACTAGTTCTCTTAGTCACCTGCTTGCTTTCCATGGTGCACCTCTGTGTGCCTCACATGGCAAATACAGCTGCATATTTTTAAAAATTGTATGATGGGGTGCCTGGGTGTCTCAATGAGTTAAGTGTCTGACTCTTGATTCCCACTCAGGTCACCATGTCACGGTTCATGAGTTCGAGCCCCATGTCCGGCTCTGCGCTGACAGTGCAGAACCTGCTTGAGACTCTCTCACTCTCTCTGTCTGCCCCTCCCTGCTCACACTCTCTCTTTTTCTCTCTCAAAATAAATAAACGTTAAAAAAAATAAGGTAAAAAGTAAAAAAAAAAAGATGAAAATTTTCTACTTGGTATTCTGAAACAGATGCTGGAATTTGCAAGAACGTGGTTCACCATACAGGGGCATGAGTAAAACAACAGGAAAAAAAACAGATAACCAAAATTAGTGCTTAGTTAAGTTGGCTGCTTGGAAATGAAATAAAGTTAGTTCCCATCTACGTTACACAAATTAGGTGCCGGATGAATAACAGAGTGAATACAAAATAAAATAAACCATAAATTATTCTAGAGGAAAACACTTCACTGATCTTGGTATTGGAGCAGTCTTTTTCACTCTTAAAGCAAAGAAAGATATCAAAAAGAAAAGTCTGCTAGGTCTGACGAAATTTAAAGTCAATTTCTGTTTATTTCAAGACTAAAATTAAATGACAAAGGCAGGGACACCTGGGTAACTCAGTAAATTAAGCGTCAGACTTCAGCTTGGGTCATGACCTCATGGTTTGTGGGTTCAAGCCTTGCGGCAGGCTCTGTGCTGGCACAGAGCCTGGAGCCTGCTTCAGATTCTGTGTCTCCCTCTCTCTCTCCCCCTCCCCCACTCACACTCTGTCTCTCTCTCAAAAAATGAATAAACATTAACGACAACAACGGAAGGACAAACGCAATGACAAGCTAGGGGGATATTACAAGAAATGTTAGATAGCTCAAGAATTACAGAGAGTATATGTATATATAAAAATCTGTATTTCATATTAAAAGAGCAACACCTCCCCCCATCAAATGGGCAAAATTCTGAATAATTTTCAGAGAAATATAAATGGCCAAAAAGCACATAAAAAAACACTACAATTCAGGCAAATAAAAATTAAAACAAGGCTGTTATTTCAATATTCAGAGGTAAAAGGAAATTATAATACTGAATGTTGACGAGGTAGCACAGACTCGTTTTTGTATTGTTGGGAATGTAAATGAACACAGCCCACCTGGAAAGTGTTTTAAAATATGCAAACCTGGAACACCCAGATGGCTCAGTCAGTTAAGCATCCAACTTCGGTTCAGGTCATGATTTCAAGATCCATGGGTTCAAGCTCTATGTCAGGCTCTGTGCTGACAGCTTAGACCCTAGAGCCTGCTTAGGATTCTGTGTCTCCCTCTCTCTCTGACTTTTACCCCCTCACACTCTGTCTTTCTCTCTCTCTTTACTTCAAAAATAAACATTAAAAAAAATTTAAATATGCACACCCATTATCACAGATGTTTACCAGGAACCTGTTAGGTGTTAATTCTCAAGGAATCGTGAAGGTGCTCATTTTTCTTGAATATAAAAACACAGCTAATTATTTGACCCAATAATCCTTTTTTAAGGATATAACCTAATAAAATAACCAGAATGCATCATCTTAGCACAATGTCCAATACCAAAAAAAAAAAAAAAACAGCTACCACTTAAATACCTTAAAATAAGGTAAAATAAGAAAACAGTTGGTCTAGAGAAGCTGTATAGCCACCACGAAGCACGTTTCAGCCCTTAAGTGATGTGTGGGTTTTTTAAATTTTTAAATGGCATAGAGATATGTTGATGCTATAACTCTCAAGTTATAGCTGCTTTTGTACTTTAGTGTAAAATATATTTTTGTATTTTTGGATTTTTCTAAATTTTCTGTGCCGAGCATGTATCACTTTTATAATCAGAAAAATAATGCTAAACATACGTAACTACTGCCTGCAACATTTTGTAAAGAACAATTATGTCATTTCAAGTTTACAATGTATTCTAGGGAAAATCAGCTGTGTTTGCAAAGATGGCTGCACAGGGATGTTTCAAAACACGGTAAAAAACGGGGATCAAGCTGAATAACAAAGAATAGATAGGCCAAGGGTTACATGAATTATGGTTTATCCACAAGATGGTACCCCGTGGCTAAAGTCATGAGGAAGCACTCAGGAAAGCGCCCGTACTCCTATCTGGACGTGTGCACCCTTCTCAGAATGCCCACTCCTGTTCCTTGGACCCACTCTCTCCAGATAAGCTCCTTGCATATAAGCCCCTGTCACAGGCTTTCTTTTGAAGTCATCCAAGCTAAGGCAAGTGTATGTCATTTCTGCTCTGGAATGTGGGCTCGGTGGTTCTCCACAAGTTCTCTTGTCATCTTCAGAAAGTCCCAAGCTAAAGTACCCCTACTCGATGGTTTGGCACATGAAACCCTAGTGTGAGCAGACCCCACCTAAATTTTCAGAGTCAAAATCCTGGATCCTGGAATGGCGGAACCAGGTACGTATCCTCAGGTGGGGATACCATTCTAAAGAGGCTTATTTCTGAGTCCTCATGTGGTATGTGTCCACCTCATTCACTTTGCCACAAACTTCCTCCTCTGTATTCCACATGACATCTGATACTTTCTTAATTACAAAGATATTCAAGAATGTCTCTGGCTAGCCGGGCCCCTGAAATATCAGAGAAAGCCTTGTAGACTGTGTGCAAGTGGGAAACTGCCTTTCAGAAAAATAGTCTACCGTGACCTATAAGATGGGGGAGGAAGAACTTGTCAGTTTAAAGCATCAAAAACCCACTCTCCTCTTCTTTAGGAGTCTCTAGTAATGGGTCCACTTTGTGGAGGGAGAACAGAGGCAAGGGTGTGGGGGGTGGTGAGGGACAGGCTCTGTCATGCTGTTTCCTCAGGAACTTTGTCACTATTGATCTAGTGTCAGCAGAACATGAGCTCCGGATTTATTTTCCCTGTCGCAGGGGTGGGTCATTCCTTTTCTTTCCAGTTGCCTTTATTATCAAGAGCACAAACAACATTTGAGGGATGGAGCAAGACCTTGAACTAGGAATGGTGACCAAAGACCCAACACAAGTTCTCCTAATGTTTCCTAGGACCCCGACCTTGCCCTGAGTCACACCATTGTCTGCCCAACTGAACTACTTGGGATGCCCCTCCCTCCCCCGAAAACTCTGGGATGTTACAGCATTGGCTGGTAAAGTCTGACCCTGAGGGGTCACCCGACCTAGCACACATTTGCCTAACAAACACACTGAGTCTATGTGCCAGGCACTGTTCTAAGCATCTCATTTAATCCCAACAATTCCCTATCAGGTGAGTACTGTTATCACCCTTATTCTATTAGCCCCACCCACCAAAGTGTTGAAGGTAGTTTATGTCATGATTTCTTGTCCAAACATTACAATGGGCTCCAGATTTCTCTCTCTATTGCTAGTCTCTCCATTTTATCCATCCTTCATTCTGCCTCTAGAATGTTCTTCTTGTCCCCATGCCTTCACTGGTCCCCCAACTGCCTACAAGGCAGTTATATTTCCTTAACCTGGCTTAGAAGGCCTTCTTTCTCATCTCCCTCCACGTCACTGCCCTATATAGGTCTCCCTGCAGCTAACAACAATAAATTAGGCAGCATCCCTCAGAAGAAGAAAGCTCTTTAGTATCTGCATGCCTTTATTTTATTTCTTAGGATGGATTTTGTAGGAAACAGACTCTGATGTGGAGATTTGCAGGAAAGAAGTTCATTGGAAATTTCTCTCAAGGAAAACATTTATAAGGATATGTTAGCTACCTGTTAGGTAAAAAAAATTATCCTTAAATTTAGCAGCCTAAAGCAATAAACATTTATTATGTCACACAGTTTCTGTGGGTCAGGAATCCAGGAGCAGCTGAGCAGTGTGGCTCTGGTTCAGGGTCTCTCATGAGGATGCATCAAGCTGTCTGTCAGGGGATTCACTGCCAAGTTCATCAAATGGTATTGGTAGTACCCCGTCCTTGCCCATGGGCTCCTGCACAGTGTCCACACAACAGGGCAGCTGGTTTTCCCCAGAAGGAGGGTAAGACAGAGTGAGGGTGGGGAAGAGTGTACCCAAGACTGAAACCAGAGTCTTTCCATAAACTAATCTTGTAAGTGATACCCCATCATATCTGTGACTATTCACTAGAGTCACTAAGTCCAGCCCACATGCAAAAGGAGGGGAATAAAACCCCATTTCTTGAGGGAAGGAACACCAAAGAATTTGTGGACATATCTTAAAAGACATCATGGACAGTAAGGGAAGCAGTGATGGGCAAAGAGAGAAGGTCAACAGTGATCCACTCTCAACAGAGCCTCCACTGACCCGGGGAGGGGGACAGGGCTCTGGAGACTGGATGGTCCCTCAAGTTCAGGAAAGGAGCTAGCCTTTTTTATGCCTATCTCTCCTAATCATGGAAGCACAATGGCCCTTGGTGGGCAGTTGGGGAGCATAACATTGGGATGAGCAGCACCTTTTGGCAGAAGACACTTTGGTGAGGCGGAGCATGGCTGGGGCATGTCAGCAGCCAAACCATCCAGCAGGTATGAAAGCCTTGGCTCTGGGGAGGGATTTGGGGCCTCTACTAAATCCATTCTCTATGCCCTTTAGATCCAACTGCTTCAAATAATAAGTTAACCCCATCTGGGAGAAGCTTCTCTAGAATACTGGTTAAAGAAAACTTTCTTGGAGAAGATGTTCAAGACAAAGTTTAGGACTGGCCCCAGGGCCACAAGTGGTACTCATCATTTCTTCCTCTGTCAGCTCTTTTAGCTCAACTCCCACATGCACTCCATACCTTATCTATCACACCAGATGGTCAGGTGGTTTACTGGTGGAGTGTCCTAGACTCTCATCCCTGAGGGGTCTGTGCCTCTGGCCACCATGCTCTTCCCAGGTCAGGACTGTTACACTTGTCCATTCTCAGTCACAAGTGGCCAGGGTAGTAGTAATACCTCCTGTGATGATGATCAGGGTCACTTACTGCTGGTGACTCCTTTTCTCACCTGCTGTCTGCTTAACACAACAAGCCAGAAGTGACTAGATGCCAGCAACACCTGAAAGTTTAATGGGACTCCTACCATCTGCTGGTAAAAGTATTGGCACTCTGAGGAACCAGGACCTCAAAACCTACAGAACTCAGGGTTGTAGGAAGAGAAAACCCAATCACCCAAACAAGCCATTCACGGTGATGATAAGTGAGGCCACTCCTGTATCTTCTCCTTGGTTTCCAACACATGTGTTCTACACACTGGGGACACAACACTCTACAAAGGCTGATTTTAGGATGTGTACTGCATCTTGGAAGATGATGTCCTGGCCTTGTGGGCATCATTTCTAAGCTGGTGCCTCAGCTACTTCAAAAGCTTCTAGGAGCCTGGCAGCTTCTGGTATGGTATGTGAGAAGTCCATGTCATAGACCCATCAGTGCAACTCTTGCTGTCTGGGGGGCCCCTTCTAATGAGCTGCCCTATGGGACTCCATGGTGGGGGGTCCAATCCTCTCCTCCAGTCTTGGCTACTCCATTCATGTGCTCACTGTGTCAGCAGTGGAGTGGTCAATGTTAGAGGCTGGCAGCCTTAGAATGACCATGTCATTCTGTCTGCTTGGTTGCTGTGTACCTCTTCCTAAGAAGGAGCTCTCATTGAGAACAAAAACTTTCATGTTTTGTCCCATTTCATCCATCTGGGAACATCTTTACCCAGACTTTCTTGTCCTTGATCTTTGAATCCTACTCTTCCCAGATGCTGATAGAGCTGCAAAGCCATTTTTATTGCTTATGAATTGTATGTATTCTTATTTAGGAGCACTTCTCACTCCACAGGAAGTAAATGAGTGAAGCCCTGCCCCAAATTGTGCCCATTGGGAGGGTTTCATCCTCATAGCCACGTTTCAGGGTCACAAGCTCCACCATTTTCCTCAAGGTTGGAAGGATTTGTACCGGAGTCTCACACACACACACACACACACACACACACACACACCTCTCATATATACCACACATACCACACATACACACACATGCACACACTACACTGTAGTACACACACAACATATATACAGCCCACACTCACCCAGTACATTTTACACACACACACACACACACACACACACACACACCCTAATACACACCACACTATACCACATACATACCACACCACACACACACACACACACACACTACACTATAACACATACACACAGCATATACACACCCCCACTACACCCTATACATTACACACACACACACCCCATACATAGACACCACAGTATACCACACACACACACACACACACTACACTGTAACACACACACACAAAATATGCACACCCCACACTACACACCCTACATTACACACTCATACACACATGCATGCACAGGAGCTATGAGCTGGAGGAAAGGATCTGGTGCAACTGTGCTGATGACACAGGGATTACTTGCTAGCTTCTATCCCTGCTAATGCCCAGTCTTGGTTCTACAGTTTCCATTGCATGGTGGATTGATGCTGGGTCCATCCATTCTTATAACTTAACAGATTTGACAAAACCATGTCATGAGGAGCAGGTGGGGCCCATGTTTAGGTGATGCCTTATTGTCAAGGTGCTGTGAAAAGCCCAGCAATGCACAGAGCTCTTTTTCTTGTAGGTACAATTCTCTGAATATGGCATGGCCTTACTCCAGAGCCATAGGGGTTTAAATTGATTTTCTTAATAGGCTTTGCCAAAGTCCACATAGTGTCTTTTGCCCCACAAATGCCCCAAATGCATTAGGACTTGATGGAACACCCGGGGCGAGCAGTGGGGCGATTTATACCACAGCGTGGGGCTGCCGCAGAGTCCTTCCCTATTCTGGAACCCACCAGAAAGTGATGGCCTTCCATGTAACCTAGAAAATGGATCAGAACAGTACATAAAGTGTTGGACATGCTGCTCTAGAAACGGAAGAGTTCCACGAGGAATTGTGCTTCCTTCTTAGCGGTCACATATCGGGAAGACCTAATACTCTGCATGCAATGTGTTCCCAGACACCGTGCCCCTAAACATCACATTGACGTAAGAGGCCCTGAATCTTTATAGAGTTTACTCCCCCCGCCCCCGCCTGGAACACAGGTCTTTCGCTGAGACCTCTGCTACTCTTGCCAGCCCCTGCAAACATAGCGCAAGCAGTATGATATCATCAAAATGGTGCACCCATGTATCCCGGGTGTCCAGATGGTGATGATCTGACCACCTTCTCTGGAGCTCTGCCACTCTTTTAATTAAGTCTTAGGATGAGTCTTTTTACTGTCTTCCAGCTGCAGGATATGACAGCTCCTTTCACCATGGCAAGAAGGTCCTCTGACTTAACACATTTTGCCTTAAATTGATGATTAATCACTCTTGACCTTTTATTGAATTTTTCCAACTCATCGTTTGTACTTAGCAAGACGCGTCCAATTCCACGGTCATTATAATGACTACTTCCCCTGTACTTCTCAACTGCCTGACAGGTTGCACCTGCCAGAGCATTGTGTTCTACAGGAATCGCACTCCAGGTGAGTAGCGGGGAAATGTTAACAACGGCACTGCTGTAGTCTGCCAGGCTGGGGTGTATCAGTGCTCTCCCCAACTCGAGCAACGGGGTCCTCATTGCCAGTCAGTGGCAGAGGGCGGGTGATCCAGCCCCCAAATTCCATCTTGGATGTTGTTTCCTTGGACCACTGCTGGTACCAACTCTCTTAGGTTCAGTGCCTTGGGACACATATGTAACGAGATTTGCCTGCCGGTGTTCTTTGGAGGAGGGCTCTTGGATGCACTGGCCAAGAAGTAAAGAGACCAGGATGGGGCTGAGGCAGGCACTGAACTGTGATTCAATTGTAACAAAAGCCTCGTCTAATCCCAAACTGCGGAGTTTGGAGGCTGGGTTGGCCCTTCAGATATGTCCCAGAGTGAGACACGGGACTTGGTTTTTTAACCTCTCTGTCCACTGGTCATTGGATTCCAGTTGCTTTTGAGCAGAGGGAATAACCTTGGGCAAGGCAGCTGCCTTCGCAGAAGGTCATGCCTGGGCAGCAAGCTGGCTGAGAGCCGTCAGTAGACAACACTCTCTGATCTGTACCTCCCTTCCTACCCAGGTCTTATATATACCACCCCTCCCTTGGACACTTTCCAGCCACCCTCTCTCCCGTCATGCTCCTGCAATGTGACAAAACCTTTTGTGCTTTGAAACCAAAAGAACTTGTGATCTCTCTGGGTCAAATTCTCCTCCTTTTCCAGATCTTTCCATGGCTGCTTCCACTTCAGTCTTCAAATGTCAAGATTCAAAAGCCACCTCCTCAAAGAATCCACTCCAGTTATCTCTACCACAGCACCTGTGTGTTGCCATCACAATACTTAGTACCCTGTCTCAAGTCACCTTGTAGCTTTATCGGCATGCCTGGTCATTGTCTAGCTCTTCTGGCCACATGAAAATATAGACTCCTATCATTAGAGATTTGGGGTTCTTTTCCCACGTGTCTCCCAGAACAACACCTGACATTTAGTATTCCCTCAAAACGCATGTGTTAAGGTTTGATAACTTCGCTGACTTCTGGCATCACTCTCCTGCTATTTCATTAGTCTTATGCTATTCCATCTTTCTGGAATATTCCTACTCAGTCACTAAAATACAGATAAATCTCTCTCTCTCTCTCTCTCTCTCTCTCTCTCTCTCTCTCTCTCTCTACTTTTCTTCTCTCCTTCTAGGACTTCCAGTCTTTTAAAGGCTGCTTTTTTTAAAAACAGTAAAATAGATAAACCATTAGCTAGCCCATACACAGACAGACAGACAGACACACACACACACACACACAGAGATCAAAATAAAAGAGAAGTTCAGATAAATAAAACAAGTGAAAGGAAATGTAAAGACTAATAAGAGATTGCTTTGTTCAACTCTAAAATTTAAAAATGTAGATGAAATCATTGCCTTTCTAGAATATATAAATTATCAAAAGTGACCTTAAAAGAGTTAGAAAATCTGAACAAACTAAACACCATGGAAACAATTGAGAAAGACCTCAAAGAATTATGTATTCCCTTCCTCACCCCCGATAAAAATGAAAAAAAAGTTCAAAGTTCTGAGCTTTTCACAGATTCTATCAAATAATTACAAAATAGATACTTCAGTATGTATTTAAATTGTTTCAAATCATTGTAAAAAGGGAAATTCTGAGTTCTACCTAAAATCACAGTGATGCTAAAACTCAATGCATGACTCCTAATATGATATTATCAAAGGGAAGCACATTTGGAGCATCCTCATGCATGGATAACACATGAATAGTGGTGTTTAGGAATTCAGGGATGTTTCAGTATTAGGAGATTCATTATTACATTTCAACTTGTTAATGGATCAAAGGGAAAATAGGATTACCTCTGACACTGAAGAGCATTTAATAAAACTCAATATTTATGCTTACTAACAAGCAAACAGCTTTCTGATTAAATAAGACTAGAAGACTATATCTCTAATATTATTATCTTATACAAACATAGAAATGTCTTGTTTAATGCAGAAATGATCAAAACCTGACTAGGCAAAAATGTCCACAGTTACTGTTATTATTTAACATTGTTCTGGAAGTATTAGCCATTGCATTTAAGCAAGAGAAAGAAATAAGAGATATTTATAGCTGGAGAGGAGGTGGTTTGATTATTATGAATTGTATATGATATAATGTATATACCTGGAAAACACAAGAGAATGAACTGGAAATCAGAACCAAAATTCAGTAAGTTACCTGGGTACATTATGATACAAAAATCAATACTCTGCCCTACACGAACAATTACCAAATTAAACTTAGAACAAAGAAAAGATTGCACATAAATATTAATATAGAGTATAGAAGAAGTATGTTTATAGTAATAAACTTATTGAAACTTACAAAATGTAGATGAAGAAAACATTAAAATGTTTATGTTTTATGACAAAAAGGATCTATACATGTTAATTCATTAAAAATGTGCAAAAAGGATTTTTTTTTATTTTAAGGATAGAATCTAAAGCATGGAACCTGATGTGGGGCTCAATCCCACAACCCTGGGATTATGACCTGAGCTAAAAGCAAGTCAGAAGCTCAACCAACTGAGCCACCCATGTGCCCCCAAAAAGGATTTTTTTTAAATAATAAATTCTACACTACATAGAGCTTCTTCTAAAGTTGAAATAAAATATAAATGAGGAAAAATAGCCAGAATGTTAATAAAGGAAAACTATCCCAACCAGGCATCAGAACATATTTATGGGGACAGTATAGCCCTCAAATACAAGACTGCAGTGAAACACAATGAAACAAAGGAACCCAAATTTTACTGAGAGTTGGCATGTGATAAAGATGATACTGCATACCAATGAGGAAGATTAACTATCCACAAATGGTACCTAATAGCCAAGTAGCTTCCAGGTAAAGACCTGTGTTTACATCTCTGCCTATACTAAATACTTCTTGGATAAATAAGAAATATAAATGTAGAAACAAAGTCCCAAAGCACTGAACTAAAAACTAAAATCATGGGAGGTTTTTCATAATCTAGAAGTGAAGAGCACTTTTCAGCATAAAAAAAGGAAAGACAAATAGGAATTAAGAAAGAAAGGCTGTGTCAAGGGAAAGAGGAAAGAAGAGGAGAGATTAGAAGCACCTGGTTGGCTCAGTTGGTTGAGTGTCCAACTCTTGATCTTAGCTTGAGTCACGGTCTTGGAGTTTGTAGACTCAAGCCCTGCACTGGGCTCCTCACTGGCAGTGCTGAGTCTGCTTGGGTTTCTCTCTCCCTCTCTCTCTTCTCTCTCTCTCTCTCTCTCTCTCTCTCTCTCTCTCTCTCTCTCTCTCTCTCTCTGCCCTCCCCCACTTGCTCACTCTCTCTCAAAATAAATAAACCTAAAAAAAAATAAAAGGAAAGATTACATAAAAATTTTAATTTCAGCATCCCCAAACATTCTTTCAAAAGTCAAAATGCAGTTAAATCCAACATGGTGGAAAAGTATGAGGACCCAAATTCCCTTGTCTCTCGAACATAGCAGTGTTGAAACCAGAGGACTTGGAATCCCAAGATTCCGGGCTGCAGAGTGACAGAGACGTCTCCAGGGACCCATGGGGACCCTGGTGGACTATAGGTGCACGATTGTGAACTGAGAGAGATAAAACAAGCGATGTAGGCACAGAGGGAGGGATCCCTTTCTGCAGAGAAACAAAAGGAAGAGAAAGAGAACCTGTGAAAGTGTGGGATTTATAAGTCTAACTACATGAGATAGAAGTGAGGGTTTTGATTTTTTACTTTGCTTTTCTGTTTGGAGTGTCATTGTAACTACTGTATTGTAAATGGCAGAAAATAATTGCATATGTTAATAAAAATACAGCAGAAAAAAAAAAGTGTGGGATTGTATTTGGACAAGAGAAAAACCATGGACCGGGGATAGGAAAAAAATGGAGAAAGATCCAATCTCTAACTTCGGGCTTTCTCTGGACTCAGGCTGGCTGCCCTGTTTGCACACCTGGGGAGGAGGCCAGCCACCCAGGGCTAACTCCTCAGAGGCTCAGTCCACAGTGGGAGAAAGCAATCCCCTCCCCAGAGTGCTGTAGGAAGAAGGTATATAACAGTTCATAGGACAAAGACTGCCTGCGCTAGCCAGCCAGAGGCCATATCTTGGGCGTGGAGAGGCACTTCCCAGGATGGGGCATATGGAGAGGGACCCCTTAAGACATCTGAGTTTGAATCCCAGACGAGACTTAGGAAGGCCCGGGAGACTGAGGAGAGTGGGGGCTGGGGAACGGTCTGCTCAAGTCCACGCAGCACTGTGAGGACAGCCTAAACCTAGTGGTTTGGGGCACCTTGTTCGGGGAGGAGAGACCAGGATGTTACCATTTTTCTCCTCAACACCAAGAGATTTCCTTCAGGAAGGGAGGGCAGGCCCACAGGGGAGGCAGGACCGCCTACCCTAAACCTTGCCTCTTCACATCTGGTAACTTCGAATCTACTGGAGCAGGATTGATGCTGATGAATCAGACTGTCCCTCTTCAGACCAGCGTTGTCACCCATTCCAAGGCACCCAGCAGTTTTGCATTTTCTGATTTAATTCTTGGACAATTCTTATTATTTATATACGTACTTCTTTCTTCCTTTTCTCCTTAGTTATTCCCTTCTCTAGTCTGGTTATTCTGGTTGTTGGTTTGTTTAAGAAGACATATTTAATCTATTCTTTTTACACTTGTTCTATATTGCCTTGTTTATTTTCTTCTCTCTCTCTAGATTAAACCGCATAGTTTCTCTGCTCAATTTTTTTTCTTTTCCTTTTTCCCACCCCTGTCATTTATCTCTTTGTATGGGGTAAGGCCTCTTTTACCACCACCACACCCTTTCTTTTTAAAAAATTTTTTTCCAGGGCTACTTCAACAAACAAATCAAAGCACACCTGGTGGAGGGCCCAAAACATTACTAGGAGAAGGGAGATAAAGCAACAGAGTCACAACAACATAGATCATGTAACACACTTCAAAAAACATCTCTTAAAGGGCCAGGCCCTGGACAGTGTATGACATCTCTTTAATACAGTAGTGCTCATGGGTGTAGGACACATAAAAAGCTTTTAAAACACATAAGGAAAGGGGACTTTGTGAGTGGAATGTTGCAAAGACTGCAAAGGACCAGAGACATCACCACAAGCATGAAACCTACAGATAACACACTGACTCTAAATCCATATTTTTCAGGGAGCCTGGGTGGCTCGTCGGTTAAGGTTGCAACTTGGCTCAGGTCATGATCTCACGGTTTGTGAGTTCTAGCCCCATATTGGGCTCTGTGCTGACAGCTCAGAGCCTGGCGTCTCCTTCCAATTCTATGTCTCCCCCTCTCTCTGCCCCTCCCATGCACATGCTCTGTCTCTCTCTGTCTCTCAATAATAAAGTTTAAAAAATTTTTTTAATGTAATTAAAAAAATAAATCCATATCTTTTAGTAATAACGTTGAGTGTAAATGGACTAAATGCTCCAATTAAAAGACACAGGGTATCAGAATGGATTAAAAAATAAGATCCATCTATATGCTGTCTACAATATACCCATTTTAGACCTGAGGACACCTTCAGATCAAAAGGAGAACCATCTATCATGCTACTAGAAATCAAAAGAAAGCTGGAGTAGCCATAAATGCATCAGGCAAACTAGATTTTAAACTAAAGGTTGTAACAAGAGATGAAGAAGGACATTATATCATAATTATGGGTTGTATCCATAAAAAAAGAGATAACAATTCTAAATGTTTATCCACCTAAATTGGAGCACTCAAATATATAAAACAATTAATCACAAACATAAGCAATCTTATTGATAAGAATACAGTAATTGCAGGTGACTTTAATACTCCATTTATAGCAATGGACAGATCATCTATGCAGAAAATCAATAAAGAAAAAAATGACCCTGACTGATACACTGAGCCAGATGGACTTGACAGATATATTCAGAACTTTTCATCCAAAAGCAGCAGAATACATATTCTTCTAAAGTGCACATGGAACATTCTCCAAGATAGATTACATACTGGATCACAAAACAGCACTCAATAAGTGCAAAAAAATTGAAATCATACCATGCACATTTTCAGATCACAATGCTATGAACCTTGAAATCAACCACAGGGAAAAATTTGGAAAACCTCCAAATGCATGTAGGCTAAAGAACATCCTACTAAAGAATGAATGGGTCAACCAGGCAATTAAAGAAAAAATTAAAAAATATATGAAACCAAATGAAAATTAAAATACAACAGTCCAAACCCTTTGGGATGCAGCAAAGGCAGTCCTAAGAGGAAAATACATTGCAATCCAGGCCTATCTCTAGAAACTAGAAAAATTCCAATTACAAAATCTAACAGCACACCTAAAGGAACTAGAAGCAGAACAGCAAAGAAACCCTAAAGCCAGCAGAAGCGAAATAATAAAGAGCAGAAATAAACAATATAGACCCCCCCCCATAAAAACACAGTAGAACAGATCAATAAAACTAAGAGGTCGTTTTTTTTGAAAAATGAACAAAATTGATAACCCTCTAGCCAAGCTTCTTAAAAAGAAAAGAGAGAGGACCCAAATAAATAAAATCACAAATGAAATTGGACTTATCAAAACCAACCCTTCAGAAATACAATTATCAGAGAATACAATAAAAAATTATAGGCCAACTGGACAGCCTGAAAGAAATGGACAAATTCCTAGACACCCACACACCACCAAAACTCAAATGGGAAGAAATAGAAAATTTGAATAGACTCGTAACTAGTGAAAAAATTGAATCAGCTATCTAAAATCTCCCAACAAATAAGAGTCCTGGGCCAGATGGCTTCCTAGGAGATCATACCAGACATTTGAAGCAGATTAATACCTATCCTCAAGCTGTTTCAAAAAATAGAAATGGAAAGAAAGCTTCTGGACTTTTTCTATGAAGCCAGCATTACCTTGATTCTCAAACCAGACAGAAACCCCCTCAAAAAAGGAGAATTAAAGTCCAATATCCCTGATGAACATGGATGGAAAAATTCTCAACAAGATACCAACAAATCAAATTCAACAGCATAAAGAAAGAATTATTCACCATGATCAAGTGAGATTCATTCCTGAGCTGTAGGGCTGGTTCAATATTCACAAATTAACTAATGTGATAAATCACATTAATAAAAAAAAGAATAAGAACCATATTATCTGGTCAATAGATGCAGAAGAAGCATTTGACAAAATACGGCATTCTTTGATAATAAAAATCCTCAATAAATTTGGAATAGAAGGAACATAACTAAACATTATAAAAGCTATATATGAAAAGCCCACAGCTAATATCATCCTCAATGGGGAAAAACTGAGAGCTTCCCCCTGAGATCAGGAACACGACAGGGATGTCCACTCTCACCACTGTTGTTTAACATAGTGTTGGGAGTCCTAGCACCAACAATCGGACAACAAAAGGAAATAAAAGGCATCAAAATTGGCAAAGATGAAGTCAAATTTTCACTTTTCACAGATGACATGATACTCTACATGAAAAACCCAAAAAACTCTGCCAAAAACCTGCTAGAATTGATTCATAAATTCAGCAAAATCACAGGATACAAAATCAATTATAGAAATCGGTTGCATTTTTATACACCAATAATGAAGCAACAGAAGAGAGAGAAATCAAGAAATTTATCCCATTTACAATTGCACCAAGAACCATAAAATACCTAGGAATAAACCTAACCAAAGATGTAAAAGATCTTTATGATGAAAACTATAGAAAACTTATGAAGGAAATTGAAGAAAACACAAGAAATGGAAAAAACATTCCATGCTCATGGATTGGAAGAATAAATACTGTTAAAATGTCAATACTACCCAAAGCAGTCTACACGTACAATGCAATCCCAATCAAAATTGCACGGGCATTCTTCTCAAAGCTAGAAAAAACATGCATAAAATTTGTATGAAACCACAAAAGACTCCAAATAGCCAAAATAATGTTGAAAAAGAAAACCAAAGAGGGAGGCATCACAATCACAACTTTAGCTCTACTACAAAGCTGTAATCATCAAGACAGTATGGTGTTGGCACAAAAACAGGCACATAGCCAATGGAATAGAATAGAGAGCCCAGAACTGGACCCACAAATGTATGGCCAACTAATCTTTGACAAAGCAGGAAAGACCATCCAGTAGAAAAAAGGCACTCTCTTTAGCAAATGGTGCCAGGAGAACTGGACAGCAACATGCGGAAGAATGAAACTAGATAACTTTCTTACCCCATACACAAAAATAAACTCAAAATGAATGAGAGACCTAAATGTGAGACAGAAAGCCATCAAAACCCTAGAGGAAAAAACAGGCAACAGCCTCTTTGACCTCAGCCACAGCAATTTCTTTCTTGACATGTCTCCATCCCTCCAAAGGCAAGGGAATTAAAAGCAAAAATGAACTATTGGGACCTCATCAAGATAATAAGCTTATGCACAGCAAAGGAAACAATCAACAAAACTAAAAGGCCACAGACAAAATGAGAAAAGATAGTTGCAAATGACATATCAGATAAAGGGTTAGTTCCAAAATTTATAAATAACTTACCAAACTCAATACCTGAAAAACAAATAACCCAATGAAGAAATGAGCAGAAGACATGAATAGACACTTTTCCAAAGAAGACATCTAGATGGCCAATGGACACATGAAAAGATGCTCAACATCAATTATCATCTAGGATATACAAATCAAAACCACACTGAGATATCCCCTCCCACCATTTAGAGTGACTAAAATTAACAACTCAAGAGACAACAGATGCTGGCGAGAATAAGGAGAAACAAGAACCCTCATGCAGTGTTGGTGGGAATGCAAACTGGTTCAGCCGCTCTTGAAAACAGTGTGGAGATTGCTCAAAAAATTAAAAATAGAACTACCCTATGACCCAGCAATAACACTACTAGGAATTTATCCAAAGGATACAGGAGTGCTGATTCATAGGGGCACATGTATCCCAATGTTCATAACAGTGCTTTCAACAATAGCCAAATTATGGAAAGAGCCTAAACATCCATCAACTAATGAATAGATAAAGAAGATGTAGTTTACATATACCATGCAATACTACTTGGCTCTGAGAAAAAATAAAATCCTGGCATTTGCAACAATGGGAATGGAACTGGAGGGTATTATGCTAAGTGAAATAAGTCAGTCAGAGAAAGACAGATATCATATGTTTTCACTCATGTGAAACTTGAGAGACTTAACAGAAGACCATGGGGGAAGGGAAGAGGAAGAAAATATTTACAAACAGAAAGAGAGGGAGGCAAACTATAAGAGACTCTTAAATACAGAGAACAAACTGAAGGTTGATGGGGGTTGGGGGAGAGGGGGAAATGGTGATGGGCATTGAGGAGGGCACTTGTTGGGATGAGCACTGGGTGTTGTATGGAAGTGATGAATCATGGGAATCAACCCCCAAACCAAGAGCACACTGTATACACTGTATGTTAGCTAATTTGACAATAAATTATGTTTAAAAAAAAATAGTAACAGATCCTTAAAAAAAAAAAAAGTCAAAATGCAAATGGCGACCTATGAAAAAACATGCAGCCCATAACACAGGTAGCTTTATTTTCCTTAATGTAGAAAGAGCTTTGAAAAAAATCAAGATGGAGAGGGGGACATGAACAAAAAGGTTAGGATGGCTCAAACCCCCTTACCACATGAAGCGATGTCCAACATCATTCACAAGAGGAGAAATATAAATTCGCCTGCAGCAGAATTCCCTTTTCTCATTTATGAGATTGTAAAATCAACAAGTTTGTTAAGAGGTTTGGGGAAAATTTGGAGGAGCAGGTCTGTTGGTGGGCATGCAGATAATTACAATACGGAAGACATGTTGGCTCTCTCCACTAAAACTAAAAAGGTACATGCCCATCATAAAACTGATGCCCAAAACTCATGTTTAGATATTTTATAGGTATCCGAAGTGACATGTGTGCAAGGACATTAATTGCAACATTGCTTTTTTAAAGGTTTATTTATTTATTTTGAGGGGAGGGTGGGGCAGAGAGACAGGGAGAGAGGATCCTAAGCAGCCTCCATACTGTCAGCTCAGAGCATGATGCTGGGCTCAAACTCACAAACCAAGAGATCACGACCTGAGCAGAAGTCATAAGCTTAACTCACTGAGGCACCCAGACGCCCCAGTTGCTTACAATAGTAAAACAACATAAATGCCTATCAGTGGAGGCAGATTCAGTAAAAGGCACTTAAGCTGCATGATGAAAGGTTACATCAGCATTACAAACCAGGACTGTATATAATAATCTAATAAGACCTTGAAGATATATCTCAAGTGACAAAAGCAGGATACAGGACAGTATATGTCATTTGGATAAAATACATGTGTGAAACACATGTATGTATATGTAAAATGTGGCTGGAAGAATACAAGAAGCCACTAATAACGTTTGTCTCTGGGGAAGGAAACTAGACAGGTTAGAGGTGGGAAATCATTTCACTTTTTCCTATATAATATGTTGTACTTTTTATATTTTATTCCACGCTCCGTACCAAGAATGTTTTTTAATTTAAAAAAATAAAACAAACAAAAGCTTAATTAAATTCAAATGGTTTGACTAAGTGGTTCTTTTCAAAGCAGGAGTGTGGTTGCTGGCATCAAGTAGAGAATGGAGTGTGCAGATAAGTTAATACTGCTCTTCTCCTCCAAGCTAGACAAATGTTTTTTAAAGACAACACATCTCAAGCTGAGAAGACCCTTTTGTTTACTTGTGTCAGAATTGAAAATGATGCCTTCAATTATCACTCTAACTGTAAACACCATCAGCTGCTCTAAAAATATTTTCTGAGCAAATGTCACTTGTACCTTCTGGCATTTACTAAAAGCATTTTTTAAAGCAGCTGGGAATCTTGTTAGCAAGGATCTGGATTAGGGAGCAGTAGAATAAAACAGCAAAGTAGGTAGAGGCTCAAATTCTGGAAATAGCACCAAGGAGAGAAATCAGCTAATAAGAGAGGCTATAATAAATTCTTCCTATGAAACCAACAAATTCTTAATGAGTATCAAAAATGGACAAGACAGTTTGCATCCATTTCAGAGGGGTTAATAACATATAATGAGTAGTGTTGCTGTCAAGGAATATTGGGTAATAATATAGGAACGGAAGTAACTAGAATATTATCTATAGTGCAAGAGAAAATTGCATCACAATTTTAAATATTACCAAAAAAATCTTTTGGAGAGCAACGAAGAAGAAACAAATATTAATCTTAAAGGTACAGAAGTCAGATTAAACAATTCCTAAATCCAACGTGCCATGGCAATTTGTGCCCAGGAGAGTGACAGCACCATTAAAAATGGAGAAGTCAGTCCAGGATTAAGCAGGATGTATATACAAAAGAGAAATAAGTGAGCCGCTGATGTCTCTGCCTCCCCTTTCAAATAAGTGCATCTCTATTCATAAATAATTTTCCACCTTAAAACCCAACAAACCCAAATGCCATATCATTGTGTCAGGAACCATCTTAAGAACGAGCTTGTCATTAAACAACTTTTTTCCACTCTTGCAACCCACTGTCTACTGTTCATAGTTATTGTCATGCGTGAGCACTAAATCAGATTCTACTTTTGGTATGAATTGCCATCCTTTTTGGATTATAAATGTTCAGGGAAAGAGATAGTCTTATATTTTATTTGAATCAAATAGTGACTCGGTATATACCTAAATTCAATTTGCAGAAGGCTAAAAAATATTAAATTGAACTTTCCCTTTGAAGTTTACAGGACCAAAAGCAAATCCCGCTGTTTACTGAGGACCTTGTGAAAAGTGAAACTCTGAAGATGCATGAAGTAGGTTTGAGATGGGCGTCTTTCATGTTTTCCAAATGTGTCTTGATGAATTCGTCAATCTCCAACTCCTATACATTTCAGATGGGCTATTTTGGTCCTAAAGACAAAACACCCATTCAGAGGACCTTGAGTACCTTAAGTATGTTGCACTTTGCTAACTGTATTTAGGCATTAGATCACTTCATTTTCAAAATGCCCTTGAAAGGTCAGGTGTTATTGACTGTCCCATTTAATCTGTGATAAACTGAAGCGTGGAGAGTCCACGCCATATTGGGAAACTTTGTCCTTTGATTTTGACTATCCAGTGTTTCAGGAAAACCTGTTCTGTGAATTCAGGTGGGAGGTTGACCTTACCACCCACACAGAAGACGGAGGCAGTAGTGACTGTTCCTTTCTATTAAAGGAACTTGGTGTGGTTACTTGGCTACTTTAGACAGAAAAATATATATATTGCATTCTTAAATAACCAGAATTACTTCCTAATGGGTCTACTGTACAGGTGTCTTGTTGGGCATGAAACGACTTCTGGATGTTTGGAATTGGATTGGACTGGGACACTTTCGTTGCCTGTTTTATGTAGATTTTCACTAGTGCTTGCTTGTTAATGTCCATGATTACATTTTCCCCCCAACTATGATGTCATCAAGAGCAATGCTGCATGTTCTAAATTGAAAGAAGCACCTTAAGTTAGTAGTTTGTGGGGTGTCCAGAAGATGGCGCTGGATTTCCTTTGACATTTTAAAATACCCCTCAGCACCTCTGTGAATTGGATTCTGTGCTCCTGGACACCTCAGTGCACACCTTGGGAACCGTGGATCCAGGGGAACAAAATCCAGACAGAAAGCAGTCAGTGCAAATGCCCTGAGGAAGCCAGCATGGCTGGAGTAGTCATAAAGTAGCACAAATCTGTGCAGTGATTTGGGTTTTCTTTCCAAGTGGAAGGATTTTGAGACAAGGAGCAAATGGTCTGATGATGATGATTATGATTATTATCAAATAAAAATTTCAGTTATTCTTTGAGATATAATTTCGCTAGCATAAACCTCACTCTTTTGGGGGTAGAATTCTGTGAATTTTGACAAATGTATATAGTCACGTAACACCACACCACAATCAAAGTATAAAATAGCTTGATCCCTCCCCTAAAAGTCCACCCTCTCCCTGCAGGCAGCTCTTCTCCGTTTCCAGTCTGTTGGCAATCAGTGATCTAATTTCTGTCGTTATAGTGTTATCTTTCCCAGAATACAAAATACAATGTATAATACATATATAACAAGAAAAATAATATAAAATAAATGGAATCATACAGTACAGCTTCTATCACTGTGCATAATACATTTTGGATTCCTCCCTGCCATTCCACATATTAATAGATGGCTCTCACAATTTGTTTTTCCATTTCTCAGTGGAGGATATTGGGTTGTTTCCAGCTATAGCAATTATTAATAAAGCTGCTATAAAATGTGCATCAGAAGGGATCAGACTTAAACACAAAATCAAAAGCTACAAAACTTCTAGGAAGAATCTTTGTGACCTCAAGGTAGTCAAAGATTTATCATATATATAATACAAAAAGGCATGATACATAAAGGAACAACTTGATACATTGGACTTCATCAAAATTTAAAAATGCTCTGGGAAGGACACCGCTAAGAAAATAAAAAGACAAGCCACAAGTGGGGAAAAAATATTTGTAAATCACAGATTGATAAAGAATTTATATCTAGACTATATAAAGAACTCTCAAACGTCAGTAATAAGAAAACAACCTAATTTTTAAATGGACAAAAGATTTAAACTAGACACTTGATCAAAGAAGATATACAATGGCAAATAAGTCTTGGAAAAGATGTGCAAGATCATTAGTCATTTGGGAAATGAAACTTCAAAACACAATGAGATGCCACCAAAGACTTATTTGAATGGAAAACAGAACAAGACAAAACCTAAAAGTAAGGCTAGAGAGAAAGTGCAGAATCAGAATACATTGAAGGTTGGAATGCAAAATGGTATAGCCACTTTCAAAAGCAGCTCAGCAGTTTCTTCTTTCTTTATTATTATAATTATAGTTCTTAGTATAACCTGCGTTTATTGATCTCTTACTATACTTGACATACTATGTTAAATCCTTATTATCTTCATTTCTGTTCATGAAAGACCTCTCTCTCCTCTTTTTCTTTGGCGGGGGCAGTTTCTTATACCATTAAAGATACACTTACAACTATTTAGTCATGTTAAATGGGAGTTATGTGCACACAAAAACCATGCTGCATTTAAACGCCCTCAGTCTGGACTACAGTGCAGTAAAGGCAGGTGGGGTCTAGGAAGGAAGCGGGGAAAATGGAATGGGGGAGCGGGGAGGGCTAGCCCAGGGATCCGGATGAGAGATGACGGGGCTCAGATCCCAGGGCAAACAGTAGCGGTGGGGGAGGTCACCTTCCGGGTACATCTCAAATATGGAGCCAGGAGGATTTCCCAGTGGATTGCAGGCGAGCTATGAGGAGGAGGAGAGAAGTGGAAGGCATGGAGAACCCAGAACTGACCCGAGGACGACCAGGTGGGAGCTGGACAGGGAGAGGAGGAACTGCTCGGTTTGGGGCGAGTCGAGCTGAATTTTCTCTCGGATGACCCCTGGAGATGTTGGGTAGGCACCTGGATATGATCTGGGGTTCAGGGAAAAGGTGGTGATGGAAATTTGGGAGAACATCAAAGAGAGAACATGGAAAGCCCTGAGAGCAAGTGAGATTACTTAGGGACTGGGTGCGGATGGGGTAAGAAGAGCGAGCACCGAGCTCCGGGCTCTCCAGCGCTAAGCAGCCTCCCTGCCATCCTGATGACACCCATGTCCAAGGCGACTGTGGGAGCGTCTGCTGCTCTGGTAGCAATCAGTGTCCAGGCATCATGATAGCAGCCCTCCAGGAGACGGTCCTGGAGCGGGACCTACATCGTGGTTCTGGCCACCTGGTTCCTCCTTACCTGTTTTTCTCTCCCTGAGTTTCCAGCCTTCCCTTCTGTTAGTCTTCTAATGAATTCCTTCAATGCCTAAAGAAGCCAGAGTCTGGGTTGCTGCTTATGACCAAGAACCCTAAGCAAAGCCAAGTAATTCCACCAAGTTTATGCGGTTGGTAAAGACTAGAGCGAATTGTGTCTATCACCAAAGGAAATGTAGAGGCTGCTTTCTGAGCAATAAAAACTTGATTGAAGCAGAAGGCCCAAAGTGACCCCCAACCCCTGGCTGAATACAGACAGGCCCATCAGGTGACCCACCTCAAAATATCCATAGGCCCTAACTGATGGGCTACTCACAACCAGAAAAGGGAAAATTCCATAAGCTCCCATGTCCCCGGACCTCCTTACCTTTCCTGGTTAAGTTAATTATGGCCCCCACTCACTGCCTTGTGCAAACTGTCCTTTGTCAGTTGTCTGCCTGCTGCTCCCTTGAGTGTATTCAGTAAACTTCCATCCCCTGTGTTCTGTGTCAGGTGAATTGTTTTACCTCCAGTGCTACTGGCTTCCACCAAATCATCTCTCCACATTTGGAGGCCCCCTACTTGGCTACTTGGAGAGACACCACAGGAAAGGCTTGCGTTTGATTGACCACTAGATGCGCCCTTAGGTCACACGTTAGATCCCCTTGATTGCAAATGCCTAGATTTTAGAATAACATTCCCAGAATAAATGTTTATTTTTGCAAACTAAAGTCACTTTAAAAATTTTTTTAATATTTTATTTATTTTTGAGAAAGAAAGCGTGAGCAAAGGAGGGTCAGAACAGGGAGACACAGAATCTGAAGAGAGGCTCCAGGCCCTGAGCTGTCAGCACAGAGCTCGATGTGGGCCTCAAACCCACAAACTGTGAGATCATGACCTGAGCTGAAGTTGGATGCTTAACTGACTGAGCCACCCAGGCGCCCCATAACGTCACTTTTAAAACTTCCACATAAATGCACTAACTTGGCTTCAGAGAGATGAGGACGTGACTTGAAATGTGACTAAAGTTCTCTAGGCAAATCTGTACTTTCAAATTATTTTACAGAGAGGGCTAGTCTCTAAAAAGCATTGGACTTGGGGCACCTGCATGGCCCAGTTCATTAAGCATCCGACTTTGGCTCAAGTCATGATCTCATGGTTCATGAGTTTGAGCCCAGCATGAGGCTCTGTGCTGACAGCTCAGAGCCTGGAGCCTGCTTAGGATTCTGTGTCTCCCTCTCTCTCTCTCTCTCTCTCTCTCTCTGCCCCACCCTCTCTCTTGTGCATGCACACTATCTCTCAAAAATAAGTAAACATTAAAAAATAAAAAGTAAGAAAAAATAAAATCGCATGGGACTTAACAGAAATTCACATAAAACACCTGCTTTGCTGCTTTTTACCTTTGCAGGAATGTAGGATTTGCAACCTAATAGGATTTTATCCCAGATTTCTTGTTATTCTGATGACCTAATTATCAGTTCTATTGATAATGGCAGAATAATGAAGAGGGAGAAGAAAGAAATCCTACTTACCTGTTAAAATCATTGAAATGTGGTTCTGAAAAGTTAGTTATCTTTCCTCTTTCATGTAGGACGCATATTTATTTCTTATGAAATGTCTTATCAGAAAATCTGAAAAGAGAAATCCCTTTGATTATTAAAAAATAAATTATATTTTAAAAAATAAATACATGTCCACGTGTGCCCTGCACAGGCAACAGCTACTTTGTACACCCTTCCTCCAAATCACTAAGCACATCTCAGACACCTCATTTTAGAATCAAGAACAGGGGTGATGTTTGGTCCACATTACACTATCGCTCTGCGGCACATCAACAACCTTCCCCTTATGCTGGATGGAAGATTCTGCAAAGCTCATGTATTTTGTTGACGCTGCGCACTTTCTATTATGATTGCTTTTTCTTGCTTCCAAAAGGAAGGCATTTGTGTTCGGTCATTGAGATGCATTTCCAATGTTAGAGATCCCAGGATAAGTGGACCTTTCTGTTTGTTAAGAGAGAGGAGAGAGAGAAAGAAAAAAAAGAAAGAAAACCTCAGATCTGGGAACCACTTCCCTCTCTTGTGGATAAGATATTGCTCTAGGGAACTGATTCTGTTAGAGTTGGGGGCCTGTCTACAGGGGCAGAGATTTTTAATAAACACAGAGTTTTTGCTTTCTTGGGCTCTTCAATAAAGAGGTAAATGGTTTATTTGATATTATACATTTAAATTTAAGTATTTTTAATCCAGTTTCAAAGGATCCCAGTGTTCCCTTGGCTGGAAATGAAACAGGCTGGCATAGGGGCGTCTTTTCTGAAAGCACAAAAACTTCCTAGGGCGGTTTCACTGAGTGTGTTTTGGAAGAGACTCAAAGACCAAATACATATCACTTTGCAATGCTCACACACCAAACAGTGCTAATCTTTGCAAGGTTCTTTCATAAGCACACAAACTCTCTCTTTAAATGGGTAAAACCCTGGGGTGCCTGGGTGGCTCAGTCTGTTAATTGGTTAAGTGACTGATTTCCGATCAGGTCACGATCTCCTGGTTCCTGAGTTGGACCTCCACCTCGGACTCTGTGCTGACAGCTCAGAACTTGGAACCTGCTTCAGATTCTGCCCTTCCCCTGCTCTTGCTCTGTCTCTCTCTGTCTCTCAAAAATAAATAAACATTTAAAAAATAAATAAATAAATGGGTAAAACCCTTTAATATGAGTTAGACACTTTCGACATGCAGCTTGGAAGCCTATCTCTAGATCCTGTTCAGCACACCAGGATGGCTAAGATGGAGAAGCCTTGTGCTGAGGAGCCTGTAACTCCCAGGGGACTCTGCCAAGTGAGCAAATATTTTTATAAGGCAGAATGAAATAAGGAATATATTAAAGGTTAGTGTAAATCATTCCAGAGGAAGGAGGATGTCAGTCTCATAAGAGCATTGTGGGAGATGGCAGAAGGAGAGTCTTTATCTTGAGTCTGGACATGAGCAGGGAGATACACATTGCTATGTAATCACTTCTATATTCAGTCATTCACCTACTCTCTCATCTGAGAAATATTCACTAAGTGCCTATGGTGGGCCAGGGACTATTATATTTTCTGGGGGTACAGGGATAACCAAGATGAAGCATAGCCCTTAGGGCTTACATTCCAGCGAGAAGAGAAACAATAAGTAAGCAGACATGGTTTCAGCCATAAGTTGAAGCCATGGCCATAGTTCAGCCATGGTTTCAACAATAAGTAAAGCAGCCAGTGAGTTTCTCTAGGAAGTAAAGAAGGCAAGGGGATAAAGAGTGAATTGTGGGAGTTCATCTAGGAGGAAGTGACGTTTGGGAAGGGGGCTAGATAATGAGAGGAGGCAGTAAGGAGGTTGGGTTTTATGCCGAGTAAAATGGAAAACACTTGAGAGTTTTAAGGACCACCGAATGACATGAATGGATTCATTTATTAAAAGATAAGTGGGGCAACTCTGGCAGATTGACTACAGGGAGGAAAGAGGTGGACCCTATAGGAAGATGGGAAGGCATCAGTACAGCCCAGGCCGGTTGGTCCAAGACTGATAAGGGGAGGTGAGAGGAGGTGAGAGGAGGGCCAGATCTGGGGAGCCGCATTGCAGAGAGCAGACAGTCCTAATTTGCTTGGAAACTGGATGTGAAGAGGACATGAAGGTGGCTTCTGAGCTGTAGAGCTGAGCAAATGGAAGATGTCTTTGACTGGAATATAGGAGATGGAGGAAAAGCAGGTGGGGAGTGAGTCCATCAAGAGTCGACAATGCCTATTAGACAATAAGCATCCACTCTGAAAACTCAACTGCAAACACTATCTTCTGCTAACTACATTTATCTAAAACTTTGAGAACTAGCAAGTGGGGAGCAAGTATTTGGGGCTGAGAAAATAGCCCCCTAATATTGGACAGGTGTGATATAGGAACCGCAAATAAGATAATATGACTCATAAACCAAATGTGCAAAAGATAAGAGGTTGGGGGTGGAGGTATAGAGGAGTATAGGGCAGACCCAGATGGCAAACCATCGGCACCAGTCTCTGTTTTGAAGACAGTGGAGCCCACCAGATATTTTGGGGTTAGAAGAGTGGCATACATCAGATTCTAAACAATATCAGTGTTAGGATAGCACACATGACAAAGTATAAACAGATAGATTGGGGAAGGGATCCAGTGGAGCCAAAAAGTTTTGCAGTGGCTCAGGAGCAGAGCTAAGCAGAGGTCTTCTAGATGGAAAGGAAAGGAAAATGCATTTCCAAAGAAGATTCTGCCCCTCAGTATATATCCAGCACAATAGAAATGCCTGTATGTTTCTACCAAAAGATACAGTAATGAAAGCTGAAGCTAGAAACCCACCCAACATTTGAAGAGTAGAGTTGAAAATAAACTGTGGTATATTAAATAATGGAACACCACATAGCAATGAAATGAGCAAGCTGCTATGCATACAAACAATTTAAACAATCGATTAAACATAATGTAGAGTGAAGAAAGCCAGACACCAGTGAGTACTTGCTATACAACTCCACCTGGGTAAAACTCAAAAACCAATCTGTGGCGTTAGAAGCCCCGACAGTGGTAGCCCGTGGGACAAGGATAGTAGCCAGGAGAGTGGATGTGGTGTTTTCGGGGGTGACTGTTAGCATTCTGTTCCCTGATCTGGGAGCTGGTTAAACAGGTGTGATCACTTGTATTCAACACCACATACCAGAGATTCTAAACAATGTCAGTGAGAAATGAGCACAGCATAATGGTTTTCTGTATCTGAATAAAAATGTTATATTAAATCAGTAAATTTCAAGGATGATTCATTTGGCTGAATGTGGATTTTGAGGTATTATGTTGTGGAAGACCAAGAAATCTTAAGGGAGAGGGCCTGTGTGAAGCACTTCCTTTAGATCCATGGGCACCATTCCTGCTCCCCACTTTCTTAGGGGCTCGGAGGGCTGGGCACGTGGTCTCCTGGGCTATGGAGCTGAGAAGCTTGGGAATTGACAGGAAGAAGTGATGTGAGACTATGGAGATTGAACTTGAGAAAGAGGTGCAGAAAGTACCAGTAGTCACCATTCCTCAGGTTTTTACAAAACCCTCATAAACATGTACATTAATTAAGAAACATGGAATTAACATTTCCTCTCTGTGAATTGGACCAATCCTGTTTCACACTAGTGAACCACAGAGACGAGGCCTTCGTGGGCCTGGACCCATCAGTACTTCACCACCCATTTATTTTTCCAAGATTACACTCAATCTTCAGCAAGGATGCTCCAATTTCCTCCAAAGACTTCAATGGAATAGACCCTTTGATTGCATCAAATTACAGTGTTTCCTTCAAGTGTCAGGATTTGATAGAAACAGGCCCATCTTCCCCTTGCCTACGCAAGCTCTTAGCTCACACTTATCTAAAAATGCACACACATCATAAGCTCACAGATTTGATCCCTCTCCCCACTCCTGAAATTCAGACTACAGCCTGAGCCCCTGTTTCTTCCCCAGTGCAAAGACAAGTGTTAGCCAACTGACCCAGGGCAGGGTGTTAAGTGATGTGCCCCAAATTCAGGCAACAGGGTGCATTGCCTATACACTTTGAGAGTAATGCTAACATTGACTGAGAGCACATCTGCTTTCATTCATCCCCATGTGCCTCCTTGTGCCAATGATTCTAAACAATGTCAGCCAAGTCATTCACTTCCTCCAAAAAAATCTTTCTTGATCTAAGTTCTAAGCAATTACTGCAGCTACTATTGGGTTTTGGTCATATACTTGTAAACTTCAAACAGCACACTGTCTTTATTATTACTTATCCTTTTATAAACATGATATTCTACCTGGAAATTAATTCAAAGAAGTCCAGTGTTAGTTTAGGTTCACAATTCTAAAGAAGTCTGCAGGCTTCCTCTGGTAGCCTGCTTTGAGCACAGGCCCTAACCTCGAACTCTACAGCACTACACATGCCTGCCCTGAAGCAGAAGGGTCAAAAATAAAAACAAGGACAGCACATGAATGGTAAAGACAAGAAACAGAATTTGAGTTATTTCACGTCTGTCACTTGATGTGACTACCTGGAGTTATGACTTGTGTTTGAAAGTTAAAACAGTGAAATCGTGCACGAAGTGCAAGGTGTAATCATTTTGTTTGATAAGGGTGAATTTCAGTTCATGGGTGGAATATTTAACTTGCTTTGAAGTCTTTTTTTTAATAATAGTTTATTGTCAAATTGGTTTCCATATAACATCCAGTGCTTCTCCCCACAAGCGCCCCGCTCCGTGACCATCACCCCCTTCCCTCTCCCCTTCCCTCTTCAGCCCTCGGTTTGTTCTCAGTATTCAATAGTTTCTCATGATTTGTGTCCCTCTCTCTCCCCAACTCTCTTTCCCCCTTCCCCTCTCCATGGTCCTCTGTTAGGTTTCTCCTGCAAGACCTATGGTATCTGTCCTTCTCTGCCTGACTTATTTCGCTTAGCATGACACCCTTGAGGTCCATCCACTTTGCTACAAATGGCCAGATTTCATTCTTCCTCATTGCCATAATACTCCATTGTATATGTATGTGTGTGTGTGTGTATATATATATATATATATACACACACACCACATCTTCTTGATCCACTCATCAGGTGATGGACATTTAGGCTCTTTCCATGTTTTGGCTATTGTTGACATTGCTGTTATGAACACTAAGGTACATGTGCTTCTGTTTGTGATTAGTTGTTTTATGTATTTGGGAGCTCCCGAATTCGGCACATAAATATTTATAATTGTTAGCTCTTCCTGATGTAGAGACCCTGTAATTATTATATAACGTCCTTCTTCATGTTTTGTTACTGCCTTTACTTTAAAGTCTAGTTTGTCCGATATAAGTATGGCTACTTCAGCTTTCTTTTGGCGTCTAGTTGCATGGTAGATATTTCTCCATCTCCTTACTTTCAACCTGAAGGTGTCTTCAGGTCTAAGGTGAGTCTCTTGTAGACAGCAAATAGATGGATTTTTGTTTTTGATCCATTCTGCTTCCCTATGTCATTTGACTGGAGCATTCAGTCCATTTACATTCAGTGTTATTATTGAAAAATGTGGGTTTAGATTCATTGTGTTCTCTGAGGTTCATGTTTGTATTGATGTCTCTGGTGTCTTATATTCCTTGCTACATTTCCCTCATAGAGTCCCTCTTAGGATTTCTTGTAGGGCTGGTTTGGTGGTGATGAATTCTCTCAACTTTGTTTATTTGGGAAAATCTTTATCTCTCCTTCTAATTTGATTGACAGGCTCGCTGGATAAAGAATTATTGGTTGCATATTTTTCCTGTTCATCACATTGAAGATTTCTTGCCATTCCTTTCTGACCTGCCAAGTTTCAGTAGATAGATATGTAACCACTCTGATAGGTTTCCCTTTGTATGTTAAGGCCCTTTCATCCCTAGCTGCTTTCAGATTTCTCTCTTTATCTTTATGTTTTGCCAGTTTCACTATGATATGTCGTGCTGAAGGTCAGTTTACGTTACATCTTAGGGGAGTTCAGTATGTCTCTTGAAATTCAATGTCTTTCTCTTTCTCCAGATTGGGGAAATTTTCGTGTATAATTTGGTCCAGCATGCCTTCAGGACCTTTCTCTTTTTCTTCCTCTTCAGGAACTCCTGTGATATGGATATTCTTCCCTTTGATTGTATCACTCAGGTCTCTGATTCTCCCTTTGTGCTCCTGGATCAATTTCTCTCTCTTTCTCTTGGCTTCTTCTTTTGATATAACTGGGTCTTCTAATTCACCTATTCTCCTCTCTGCTTCTTCAATCCATCCATCTTATTATTCACCTCATTTATAGCCTTTTTTAACTCATCACAGCTATTTTGAAGGTTCCTAATCTTTGTATCAATATCTTCTCTGACAGCTCCTATGCTTTTTTTCAAGCCCAGCAACTAATTTTATGATAATTGTTCTAACTCCTTGTTCAGTGATGTTGCTTGTGTCTGTTTTGAGCAGTTCTGTCGATGTGATTTCTTCCTGGAATTTCTTTAGAAGAGAGTTCTTTTGTTTTGTCATGTTGGCTAGCTTTCTGTCTCTTATCAGTTTTAAAAGCACTTTCTGCACTGTGCGCCTGTTAGTATGGCTCTATTAAAGGAGGCTCTTTGACTGTCCAGGGCCTGTCGTTTCAGGAGATGTTCTTTTAATGGTGTCTCTCAGTTTCTCTTGTTGTGCCTGTAATTAATATATTTCCTTACTCAGGGATAATTGAGACTTTCCACTATGTGTGCTTTGGAATGTTTTTTGAGGTAGCCCTAAAAAGGAAAACAGACAAACACACAGGGAACAGAAGCACGCAAATGCACTGACAGATCCAGTAAACAAGCAAACCAAATGGGAGAGGAAAAAAAAGGGAGCAGGAAAGAAAACAGGGGACAGGAAAGGAGAAAAAAAAAAGCCGGGGGGACAGAGACAGCCAGAGATAAAGGACAGTCCGGGAGCCTAAAACCTTAGGAGGAGAGAGATAAGAATGAGATAAGGGAAACATATCTGGATGGTAAGGGTTGATCTAATCACAGCTGTGTTAAATGTTGGTCTTTCCCAGACTCCAGGGGGAAAAGGGAGAAAAGGAGGAAATAGGAAAATAGAAAAGAGAAAACAAGGGAAAAATTATAAAAAATTAAAAATTAAAAATAATTAGGAAAGAAAAAATTGAAAAAAAAAGTAAAAAAATAGCACGAAAAGAAGAATCCAGCTCTCCAGCGTGGATGGGCGTGGTTGATATAGGTAGGTCGGGTCTCTGGGCCTGATCTCTGAGGCCCCGCCTTAGTGGATGCAGGGAGAAGAATGACGGCTCCTTAAGTCCCTCTCAGACCATGCGTTGCCAGCCACTCTCTTGAGTCCAACCTTCCTGTGCCACGGGCGGGTCAAATTCTTTCCATATTCTAAGGTCCACTAGGCCTTCAAATCCTAGTCCACTCACTTTAGTGTTTCCGCCACCGTTAAAATAACCTCTGGCAGCCAGGCGGCTTTCTGGTCAGGACTGTGCAGGAGGACTGGAGAGGCAGCCCTTCCCTGGCTCCACCTGTGGTCTGTGGGCTGCAGGGCCCACCGGATCACGAGCCCACTGTGGGGGTCGGATTTCTCTCCCTGCGCCCAGCAGCTGCAAATGGAAAGTTTGTCTCTCCACCGTATCAAGGGCTGAGGTCTCCTTTCAGTCTCTCCTCTTCCCCTCAGCTCTGTACCTCCTTGGAGGCCAGTTTGCGTCCAGCGTCTTGTGCTGCCTGTCTTCCATGCAGCGCTGCCATCTCACGTGCATCGCTCCGGCTCGCGCATAGCTCTCAAAATTCTGTGCCAACCTGCACGGCTGTCCATGCGCTCGCGGCCCTGCACTGTGCTGTGCAGCCTCTGGACCCGCGCTCTCTGCTGCCGGGGCTAAGTCTCTGGGCACTGTCTTTCCCAGCTCTGCTTTGAGCCGGCGCTCCCTCCCTCAGAGTCTCCGTTCCCAGTTCTCACTCACTCAGGCATCCGTGAGGCTGATATCAGTAAGGAAGGGGTCAGTGCGTGCAGCTCCGCTCCTGGAGATCAGAAAGTTGTGGCTTTAATTCCTTTCAGTTTGATGGTTGTGGGCGTTTGGAGGTAACAGTGTTCCTTCCCTTCTTCTCCGCCATCTTGCCGCCTCTCTCTGAGGTCTGTTTTTAAAATTAAACTTTATGGGCTGCCTGGGTGACTCAGTCAGTTAAGCATCCAACTTCGGCTCAGGTCATGATCTCATGGCTTGTGAGTTTGAGTTTAGCATAGAGCTCTGTGCTGAGAGCTCAGAGCCTGGAGCCTGCTAAGGATTCTGTCTCCTCTCTCTGCCTTTCCCCCACTCACTCTGTGTCTCTCTCAAAAACAAATAAAAACATTCAAAAAATGCTTTTAAACAATAAAGTAAATTAAATTTCATTTTCTTCTTTTGTTTTTGAATCTACAGACTAAATCTACACATAATAAATCAAAAGAACAGTTGTTTTCATAATTATTACAAATATTATTGAAAATAATTGTATTGTATTGCTGAGGATAGATGTTTAAAATTATTTGGCCCTGGTCCAAATACTCTAGGTATGCCACTGGCAATAAGGTTAAAAAAAGTTCCTGTTGTTCTTTTGGAAATAAACAAGTTGACAAATCATCCAGGTTTTTTTTTAAGTTTATTTATTTATTTTGAGAGACAGAAAGAGCAGAGGGGGGCCAGAGACAGAGACAGAGAGAGAGAGTCCAAGCTGGCTCAGTACTGTTAGTTGGGAGCCCAACACAGGGCTTGAACTCATGAACTGAACCATGAGATCATGATCTGAGTCAAGATTAAGAGTCAGATGCTTAACCACCTGAGCCACCCAGGTGCCCCCAACTTTTTTAAAGATTTTATTTTTGTATAGTCTCCACACCCAACTTGGGGCTCAAACTCACAACCTTGAGATCAAGAGTTGCATACACAATGAACTGAGTTAGGTGCACTAACAAATCATCCAATTAAAAATAAAACAAAACAAAAACAGATGAATCTATGTTAGATGGACAGTCTTTTGTTTTATGGGTTTTAGAATCTACTTGAGCTTTGATCAGTGAACTGACCAAGGCAGGCTACTTACTGGAGGCAAATGTGTGTGTGTATTTGTGTGTCTGTGTATGTGTGTGTGTATGTGTGTGTACACAAATGTATCTTCATTGTGTCATCTGCCATGCTTGTGTGAACACAGACAGGATTAAGGTAAGCAGCTCAGTACCCCATTCTGCAGAGGCAAGAACAGTGACCGGAAGTCAGAAGATCAGAGTTCTGGTCCTGACACACCACCACACCTACTGGCTATATTACCTTGAGCAGGTCACTTGAAAAAGAGTATGGCTCAGTTTAATGATTATCAGGTCAACAGCCCTTTAAATTATGAATTATATAATTGGGTCCTAAAGAGATGTGACATCCTCCCCAAGTCACAGAAAACCTAGGACCAAATATTCTAATTCCATGCTCTGAAATGATTATCAGTCCACACCAGCATCCCCCCGAAGCAAAAGCAGCAAAAGCAATTTATTTGGAAGAGGATCTTCTCCCACTGATAGGGGGTTAGAAAGTGAAGCAGAGAGAAGAAAGAAATACGGGGTAGGTTGGTTGATAAGCAGGTTATCGCCACGGGCAACTGAGACTCAATCATGCCAGAACGGTGCATAACATACCTTGGAGCTGTCTGTACTGAGGGCAAGGAGCTGGGGTATTTATCCTCCATCACTGGATAAGGCCCACTTAGGCAAGCATTAAGTACCTGGGTCTTTCAGCCTGATATTTGAGTAGGCTGAGAAAACTCTTAGGCAGAGAGCTTTAAATGATTGCAGTAGGGGCCATCAGAAGGCATGAAGATACGCTGTTCCAAAGCTAAACAATAATGATAACAAACTTGAGTCTGAAGTGTTCCTAGCACTCACAACCTGACTGTAAGTCTGTATAATAAAATAAAGATGGTCACAAAATTTTTTGTTACTCTTCACATTAGGAGATCAAGTCTCTTTTCGCTCCCTTTGAATCTGGGTTGCCCCCAGTGACTCACTTAACCAATAGAATGTGGTGGGATTGATATTCTGAAACCTATGAGCTAAGCTTCCACTGATGAATGCTGATGGTTACCACTCATGCTATTAGAGTGGAAATCAAACCACCATGGAAGAAATCCAACTATCCCGAGATCATCTTTCAGGATATGCCATATGTAGGTGCTCCATTCCAGATTCTGAGTGAAGCTCAGACTTCCAGGCATCCCAGCCATGATGTTAGATGCATGAGTCAAGTCATCTTGGACTGTCTCGCAAGCCCTACCATAGGGCTTGGTACACGAAAACCGATAAGTGACTTTAGTCAATGCCACATGAAACAGAAGAACCACCCAGGCAAACCTGAAGTTTGGACCTAATAGTCAGATCTGATAGTTAATTTTCCTAAACCATTAAGATTGGGGATTGTTTCTTACACAGAAATAAATCATTAGAGCCATATAAACTGTGGGGGTCCCCAGCTGGCTCAGCCAATAGAGCATCTGACTCTTGATCCCAGGGTCATGAATTCAAGCCTCACATTGGGTATGGAGCCTACTTAAAAAAAAAATCTAAACTGTGAGTCTGTGGCATGCTACTGTCTGTCATTCGGGTATGCACAGCAGTATTGCATTTATTTACAGCAAATCAGCTTCAGAAAGCTCCTTTCCAGCCCCAATTCCATCCCTTATTATCTGAGAATAGGGAGAGGCTGTAGCTTAATTTTTCTTGCTTTTGAAACTGATGAACGTTTGCCCCAACTGTGTCCCCGAGCTGCTACTTGAGAGAGTAAGGTATGATATTTTTTGCCTGTTATGAAGCTTTGGGTTGGTTTTTTAATTTGGCAAACCCGCCTCTGAGAGTCAGTGTCATATTTCCTTTCTGTGACTCATTTAATAAAACACAAGGAAGGAGTACTCAGATGTTTTGCCTGTCTTACAGTCACTCATTTACCTATTGCTTCCTGATTTGTGACTCATGTGACATCACATATAAATATAACAACACTTGCTATTCATTGGCATTCAAGGGACTTGAATATTAGGAAAAAGGCTCCTCACTCCCAAGTTCACTTAAATGAGTAAAATGAGATTTTCTTTTCACTCTCTCAGATTTGGGACAATTTTTGCAGACACTTAAAGACAGAGTTAAGATAGCTTCCCATTCATTAACCACAACTCTTACTACACCTGAGGTGAAGGGAACAAAAATAACAACAACAACAACAACAAAATTAAGAGTGCTGTGCCTTTCCACAGATTCAGGTCCACCTTAGAATGGCAAGGAGAGACATTATACTCCATGACAGTTTTGAGTTTCTAGAAGGTTCAATAACTCACCCCAGCTACCACATAAATGACAAGACCGGGTACTGAATCCGCATCCCTCTGACTCTAACATTTAGGTCTTTATCCCTACTTTATTATGTCTGAAACCCTGAAGAAAGACTGAGGACCAGGATTTGAGGGGTATTTTCTTCACTACCCTGTTGGAGAATGGAATTCCACACTAATTTTTGGAAAAATCCCATACCATGTTTTTTCTCTCCTCCGAGTGGCTGGATGAGAAACAACCATGCTGTTCTCGCCCCAGGGGTAGTGTTTCTTATACCATGCTGTAAATTCTGGCCTGTTTCTGTGTGTCTCACAGATTTGTAGCATCTTATCAGTTCATTGTTCATCTTTCACCATTCCACGTGATTATTTACAAATCATCAGGGATATAGACCAAAGATAGTTCCATAAAAGAAAACAAGATATTGAAGATAGAAATTTGAAAATCAGGGAAAGGGAGATGATGGCAGCCCAGGAGGAAAAGCCACAGACCAAGTTAAACAAGTCTAGTGGAAATTCAGGGAACTGTGAGTGCAGTAAAGGGGGGTGCTGGGAAATAGTGGGGTACAAGGCTGGATAGGGAAGTGGGAATAAAATATTAGGCAAAGGAGTCTAGAGTTTCTCCTGTGGGCCATCAAGACTCACCACAGATTCTTTAGCAAGAAAATGGTTTGATGAAGTTGTAACAGATGTCAGGAGGATGGATGAAGTGAAGAGAAGGTTATCCTGGGAAGCAGAATGGTCCTGGTGAGAGGGCAGGAGAACTGTGGCCAAGCACTGATTCCCATAAAGGAAATTAATGCAGGGATGTTTACTGAAAAGTGAGGTGAAAACTGTGTAGCATGTAAGAAAGCTTCTCAGTTTTGAGCCTTGACCACCAGATGCGTGGTGAAGCGAATGCTCAGGATATAGGCAGCAAGGTGTCCTTCAAAAGGAACATTTCATGGTCTTCATTATGGTTTCTTCCCTTGAGAGGAAAATTGCCGGTTGTATCTTAATGTAGGCTGCAACAGGAGAATTTTGAAACAGAGCTTCTCAATTCCACTCTCGCACACACACAGTTTTAAAAGTATAGCATTACATCACCTTGTAAATTTCAAACCTTGCTCCTAAGAGGACTGTATGTGTCACTTTTGGAAACCACAAAACCACTCATGCATCTCTGTAGGATCAGTGGTAGACCTAGCCTACCAGCCCTGTCTTGTATTACCCTTTATTTCTGTGGGTTTTGGCCAGTCCTTCTAGGCCACCCTCCCTGGTTGCCCAATTTTAGAGTTGAGGAAAGAAGAGTTCCTTCTATCCCAAAGGGCCTGCACTCCTGTTGAGTCCTGAGTTTCACCCTACTCACCAGCAATGCATGCTGAGAGGGGAGGCAGGTTTTTCTCAAAATCTGTAGAAGGGAAGATTTTAATAAACCTCCAAGGATTATGAAGCTCTTTCTACACTCACTAAACTTTTTTAAAAAGCTCAAAAATTACTTGACCTGTCTACTTAGGTAGAGAGTAACAGAAGAAAATCAAGAACATATCTGCCCTTCTAGCTACTACAATTAATGGGTGCTGAGGAAGAATCCTTTCAAAATCCCAAGGCCTCTGTAAGAGGTAGTGTTGCTCAGACACTCAGTCCAGAAGACATCAAACCCAGTAGACCTGTAGAGTTCTCCATGGACAGGAAATGACCTCCAGAGACATCTTCCTTGGCATCTGAAGTAATTCCACTTCTTAGGGCCAATGTTATCTGACAGAGAGACTCAAGTCTGTTCTCAATCCTCCAACCTCTGGGTGGTCCTCTGTCTTCACAGTACCATTCTTCCCTTCAGAGATACCCAAGCATCTCTTTGTTTCTGAGGTGAGACTGGGTAGACTGGAATCCACCCCCTCCAGATACTCATTCTTCAATACATAAGGCAAAAAGTAAATGGAGCTCTGGAGGGGAAGAAATCGACTTTTGCAGTCTTCTGTTGTCTCTATGTAGGTAGAGAGGTGAAATAATTTCCCCAAGTTTATGACAAATAAATGGCAGAACTGAGATTCAAGCCCTGGTCCTCCTGACTACAATACCAGATCGCCTCATGATTATGTCTTTGTCTCTGCATTCTGAGTACTCAGCACACAGCTTAATATAATGTAGAGATGCGATATAAAGTTACCAAGTGAACAAAAGAGTGACAGTAAGTCAAATGTCCTTGCTTTGTTACTTAATGCAGTTCTGCTAAGTGAGTTGACAGTGAATATTTTCAGTGATGCTCCATCAACTGCTCCTGGCTGTTTCAAAAAAAAGATCCAAGAGTATATGCAGTAAAACTCCAAATATAACCATGAAGTAGAAGAAAGAAGACTGGATAATGAATCACAACTCCAGGGTTTCGAATCAAGTCCTAATCTTTGAAGGAAACTCATGATTTCTCTGGGCTTCAAATTCCTCACCTAGATGATGTCACATTCTGGAGTTCTGCATATCGTAAGTGGTGGAGTCCTTCCTCAATTAGCTGGAATTTTTGTGGCGAACCACGGTGATGGGAAAGAGCAAAAGACCCAAATATTCATATCTGGAGTTTTGCTAATACAGTTATACATACAAAGGGGTGTCTTGGGTCCCTCAAGTTGCACCATATTGAAAGCACTCTACTCCAGTGGCGTGGACAATGTGACATCCATGCTGGGGTACCATCATGGTGTTCAGAAGGACACCAGGTGAGTCACAAGGCAGCCTTTCTGAGAGAAGGAATTACACTCACCATATGAGAGACTGTTTGTGGCACTGCCATGACATAAACATCGCACATGCAATGCTGGGAGCCAAAATAAAAAAGAGACAAGATTTTTACCAACCCAGGTTACATGAAATAGAAAATTATCTCAAGAAAATTATGTTTTAACCTCTACATAAATATAAGCTAATAATAACGGCAGTAGCAAATACCAAGAGATTCAATTAACTTGAACACTCTCTGCTCAAATGTTCTAGTTAACCAAGGTCTTTTTGGACTTTATGAAATTGCTTTTTTTAAAAAACTTCATTTTCAGATATGAGAGGCACTCATGGTGCAGTGTTTCAAATCTAGCTTCCCAAAAGCAGTAGAAAGCATAGGACTTAAGCACAATAGGCAAATAGCATTCTAATAATATATAAAGGACTATCAGAGGGGCACCTGGGTGGCTCAGTTGGTTAAGCTTCTAACTTGATTTCAGCTTGGGTCATGATCTCACGGTTGTGATATCGAGCCCTGCATTGGGCTCTGTGCTGGGCGTGGAGCCTGCTTAAGATTCTCTCTCTCTCCCACTGCCTCTCCCCATTCATGCTCACATGCACTCTCTCTTCCTCTCTTAAAAAAAAAAAAGGATTATAAGAAGCAATACAGTGATATCTTTAGCATCCTATTAGGGAGTCAAATAAGAGCTTGTGTATTTATTAACATAAAGAGAGCCTGTTTTTTGTATCTATCTATAATGGTACACATATAAAATGACTCAAAAGTTCAATGGGGCACCTGGGTGGCCAAGACAGTTAAGCGTCCGACTTTGGCTCTGGTCATGATCTCGCAGTTTGTGAGTTTGAGCCCTGTGTCAGGCTCTGTGCCAACAGCTCGGAGCCTGCTTTGGATTCTGTGTTTTCTTCTCTCTCTGCCCCTCCCCCACTTATGCTCTGTCTCTCAATAATAAATAAATGTTAAAATAATTTTTTAAAAGTCTGATTAACAGGAGAAGGCTTAGGAAAATATGGTACTCCATAACTCATGATATTATGTCACAGAGAAATTACAAATAACCACTACAGAAGGGAAAAGATGTTTATGGAACAAAGTTAACTGAAGATAGAAAAAACTGCCAACACATTATTCTGCAAATACCTCTGAAAAATACATTTGCACCCTATGTAATATACATACAGGCCAAAGAGGAACATAACAATATAAACAGAGTTGGTACTGTAGGGTAGCGTCCTATTTCTTTTTTTTAAGGGCCTTTTTTGCCAATCCTCCCAACGCCGTCTCTGGCAACCACTGGTTGGGTGAAGAGAAGTGGGAGGTACAGGCTTCTAGTTACGGAATGAACAAGTCACGGGAATGAAAGGTACAGCATAGGGAATAGAGTCGATGTTATTGTCATAGTGCTGCATGGGGACAGATGGTAGCCACACTTGTGGACATGGCACGACATATAGACGTGGCTGTTGTACCCCTGGAACTAATGTAACAGTGTGTGTGAACCACACTGCAATGTTTAAGACGGTGTCCCTTCCTTTGTATTGTAACGCAGTGTGTGCAACGCATTGACAGAGAGGGAAATGGAGAACCCGTCACCTGCCAACGACAGATGCACGAAGAGACAGAAGCTTGCCGTTCAGAGCCTTGGTTTGGAGCAATCCATAAACCTAGTTTGAGCTGTTGCAGACACCGGAGCCTCACTGCCCTGGGCAGCTGGAAAGCCCAAGGCCAAGACCAGCGCAAGAGGCCAAACCCACCCATCCTCACTAACAGAATCTGTGCCAGACTCTGCTTCTCTTGTTGAAGACAACAGAAATGGCAAAGAAAACAGATGCAAAAACAAAAAACAATAAAACAGCTCCCATCCCTTGAACTTCTTTTTTTTTTCTTCATACAAACTGCTTCCCGAGTAAGCCTGGGGTTACTTAAGGAGAGATGCCCTCTCTGCGGGCTGCCTCCCACACAGAAGCCGCCACTAATGCCCTCATTATTTTTGATCGATTCCTCAGAACAAGCAGCAAACTGCTGACGGTCTGAGGGAGCTGCAGGTACTGAGCCGGCCCTTCGGGTCCCATAAGCCTAACGATTGTCCAAGAGAAAAAGCAGGAGGAATGTGAAGAAGATGTGCTTGGTAGTTTGCCTCCTCTTTCACGCCTGGGGGCCGGATGAGCCGGTGCTTCTGTGCACTGAGCCCCTTTCCTTTCATAACGCAGGACTGAAATGAGCCGCCCACGGAATGGTTAAAATCTCTCGGAGAGATCGCTCAGCTGTGCTTGCTTTGATCGGCAAAACGTTCCTCATTTCTGTAGACAGGTGTTTGCTCCAGCTGGGATGGCTCAAGTTCATGCTTTGTTCTAACGGCTCCCCTACAGTCAGGCCCTGGGTGGCATCGTCTCTTTGCTTTTTTTTTTTTTTTTTTTTTTAGTTTTTTAATGCTTATTTATTTTTGAGAGAGAGAGAGAGACAGAGCATGAGTGGGGCAGGGGGAGAGAGAGAGGGAGACACGGAATCCGAAGCAGGCTCCAGGCTCTGAACTGTCAGCACAGGGACTTGAACCCATGAACCCTGAGATCATGACCTGAGCCAAAGTCTGACACTTAACCCACTGAGCCACCCAGGTGCCCCTTCTCTTTCCTTGTTAAGCCTGTCTGGTTAGGAAGATTACTGCCACTTAAAATGTTTTATGATTTAAAAAAAATAGATTAGATCTTGTTAGAAAAATCTGGGTTGTCCTTTATTTGTCAAAAAAATGTATTTTTTTGCACTTCGTAGAAAGAGGACAGCAATCTGCCATTAAGAGGCTGCTAATTCCGCTTACTTCAGGGATGATGAAATGGGGCTGCCAGAAGGAGGTAGGTCTGTCTGGGGGCTGACAGTTACCATGCAACCAGCCCAGCTCCTACATAAAGTGGTACCTTATTCACTTTGCTCGCATAGGAAAAAATACATATCGAGGATATTTTAGATTGAACACGACTTAAAAATACCCTAGCATCCTCTTCACTTTCGGTGACCAGGAGCTCTGATTGTGAGAGCACTTATAAATGGCTTTGGAAAAGATAGCCCGTATGAGAAGAATTCCAGCTTCTAGAATCTTAGAATTGAGCCGGGCATTCGAGGCCAACTTCTCCCAGTGACAACTAAGTGGAAGGCTCTCCTTCAGTGGGATTTCTGTCAATTAACCTTCTCACCTCTGCTCATCAGCTCTGGTGATGGGTGGCTTATTGCCTTATAACCTGCCCACCATGGAATGGCTCTGTTCACAAACCCTTTTCCTTTTTCCACATTATTATTTTTATGACACAAGAAACGTAGACTAGTGGATAAGTACTAAAAGCGAGATAAGTAAAAAGAGGAAAAACATTTTTGCATCTTAATCTCAGTCTTAACAATTTTTTATTGCACATATATGTATGTTTTCCTTTTTGTAGAGAGGGTATCATACCATAAAGCTTGCTCCCGAAAGTGGAATTTAATATAGAGTTTATTACAAATATGTGACTGCATCCTCTTTTTTAAAACTGTTCATCCACTTTTGAAAGAGAGAGCATGCACATGCCTTTCCATGGGGAAGGGGCAGAGAGAGGGAGATTGAAGATCTGAAGCAGGCTCAGAGCTGTCAGCAGAGAGCCTGACTCAGGACTCAAACTCACAGACTGCGAGGTCATGGCCTGAATCGAAGTTGGATGCTCAACTGACTGAGCCACCCAGGCACCCCTGGGTACATCATCTTTTTAAGACAGTTCTTTTACATACCAGGTTTAAGCGTGCCTCCTAGAATAACTTCTACTTATCTAAGATGTCTCTGGACCAATACAGAATGATCTATTTCTACAAAACAAATTCTAAGACTTGGTGCAGAATCTCAGGAGTTTTATTCAGAAATCCTGGTTTGAGACCCTAAGGAAATTGTTTTACCATTTAGATGATAAAGAGGTTTGCATACATGTGTCCATATATATATAATATATACTTGCACATACACATAGGTATGTATATATGTGTATATACTTTTTTAATATTTATTTATTTTTGAGAGAGTGAGAGACAGAGTGTGAGTGGAAGGGACAGAGAGAGAGAGAGAGAGAGAGAGAGAGACAGAATCCAAAGCAGGCTCCAGGCTCTGAGCTGTCAGCACAGAGCATGACGTGGGGCTCGAACTCAGAGTGTGAATCTGACCTGAGCCAAAGTCAGACACTCAACCGACTGAGGCACCCAGGCACCCCAATACGTGTACATACTTTTAAAAGAAATAACCCAGAATTCTGCAGGACAAGGCTACATCTTACTACATCTTAAAGAATTAAAGGGTTGTAGGGATTGTTAAGCTTTTCTCTTTCAGTTAAAAAAAATCCTCTTTATTTCTGATCTCAAAGTAGCTTCTCACTTCAGGAGAGGTGATCATAATAACTTCGCAAGACATGGTAAGGCTTGAATGAGATCCCTCAAGGATCATACACTGAGGCCAGGGCTTCATGATGGGAAGGACAGCCTCTCAAACATACATACAACCTGTGTGTCAGTCAAGGTGACGCTCAGAAAGAACTTAGCCTTCAGGCGCCTGGTGGTATGCTTGGTCCAACGCTTGGTTTCGGCTGAGGTCATGGTCTCGTGGTTTTGTGAGTTTAAGCCCCACAAGGAACTCTGCACTGGCAGTGCAGAGACTGCTTTGTGATTCTCTCTCTCCCTCTGCCCTGCCCCCACTCGTGTTGTCTGTCTTTCTCAAAATAAACTTTCAAAGGAAGGAAGGAAGGAAGGAAGGAAGGAAGGAAGGAAGGAAGGAAGGAAGGAAGGAAGGAATTATCCTTGAGGCACACGCACCCTTAACAAGGATAAAAAAATTTTCTGCAACATGTCCTAGGTCATTTACAGCATGAACAGTAGTGAATTTCCACTCTAACATCCACTAGTCCATGAAGCTGAACACTTCACAGCAAGGTAAATCCAATTACATCAGATGTAGAAAATACCACTGAAAAACTAACCCAGTAAAAGTGCATAGCCCCGCATTTTAATCACTGTAACAAGTATTTATGGATCACAATATTTGAATGGATGAATCACCCTATTTCTTTAAAATATATGAAGCCACAGGGTGCCTGCATGGCTCAGTCAGTTGAGCGTCTGACTTTGGCTCCAGTCATGATCTCATGGCTTGTGAGTTCAAGCGCTACATCAGGCTCTGTGCTGACAGCTCAGAGCCTGGAGCCTGCTTCGGATTCTGTGTCTCCCTCTCTTTCTGCCCCTCCACTGCTCACACTCTCTTTCTCTTGAAAATAAATAAACATTAAAAAATTAATATAAATTAATATATGACTAGAAGTATATAATTAATATATTAATATTACTATATAAAATTAATATATACTATATAATTAATATTTTGTTATATATATATATAAAGCCTGGCTCCCAGCTTTTACTCAGGCCGGTAAAATATCCAACATCAGTTCTTACTGGGACTTCCCCATACCCTGTTTTAGATCATAAAGAACCCAGAGCTTTTCTTTTAACTTTTATTTGAGAGAGAGAGCGCGCACATGGGAGTGGGGTAGGGACAGAGGGAGAGAGAGAATCCTAACAAGGTTTCATGCTCAGCACAGAACCCAATGCAGGGCTCGATCCCACAACCCTGGGATCATGACCAGAGCTGAAATCAAGAGTTGGATGCTCAACTGACTGAGCCACCCAGGCGCCTCAAGAGCTTTTTCTGTATGACATTAAGAACATAGGAAAGTAGCCTGGCTCAGCAAAACCACAAGCTTGTCCCTCCCAAGTGTCCACCCCACTGACTACAGGTTGGACTCCTGAGGATGTTCGCCTTTGTTTCCCCAAGGCCACAGTGCCTAATGCCCAGCCTTCCAAGACATCCATACTAACATCCTCTTCTCTGCTTTAGTCCTGCCAGCCCCAGGGAGCTTCGGGGCCAGGGTTACAGCGCGCTCCAAAGCACCTGTGCATCCTAAACATGAGGGGCCATCTTCTCTCCCTGAGATAATTTAGCTGATCTGATAAAGTGAAACCAAATTTCATGTTAAGCAGAATATATTCAAAATTAAAAGACTGCCCTTGATTATTTATCATATCAGATTCCTTGGTATAAAATCAGATCCTTCACACCAATTATGTATGAGGAAGAAGCCCTATTGTTAGACAGGAGAAGAACATTCAGACAACAGAGGCTGGGGGGCACAACAGAGTTCCCTCTGGAATCCTTTCTAAGACTGTAAATAATGGGCCATGATCATTTTTTAATGAGGTCCTGACTCGGAGAGGAATAGACAAACTTATCACGTTTCTGGAATGTCCGCTGCTCTGTCCTCTGGTTCCCTCCCACGGGGACCTGCCATGTCACAATCACTCCACTTCCTCAGTGCCCCTTGGGGATGTTGTTTCATGTCCGTTACTTGTGCTGGGAATTCCTGGATAAGCGCTCCTTATTTCCTATCCAGACAGTTTTCCAGAGCTTCTGAACTATTTTCTCTGCTTACAATCGCCAATCTCCACCACTGCCAATTCTCAGATAATTAATCCACCCGTTACCACGGTAAATTTCTTGAAAGGAAATGTTTACTTATCAATATTCTGTTCACAAACTTTTTGTGACTCCTTTAGCCAATTTCATTAAGTGCAAATTGCTGAGCTCTATATTTAAGGCACTTGTTCTCTCACTGTGCGTATATGTGTATGCACACATGCATATATTTCGAATTTGACATTTTCTGCACTGACACACATCCACACACACACATACTATATATATGTACATATACGTATATGACATACAATCATGATGTCAGACAACGAAATCTGAAGGTTAAAACTATTTACATAGTTTTACTGTGCAAAAACTCACAATGTACCAGATATGAATGCTGAACACATGTTGGCTTGGAGTCTACGGTAGTTGGGGTAACAGGCTGCCATGACCAATCTCAGGGAAAGCAAATCCACCTCTGTGTCTTGGCTTTTAACTGTCTGCATCTCAGATTCTATTTGTCCATCTAAAAGGGGCCCTGACCAGCCTGACCCTCTGTCATATCTTCTTGTCCTTCCAGGAGCCAGAAAGATGTCTGTGCTGGTTCTTTGACCGAGAGAGAGAGTTGAGGGAATGCCAGATACAGCCCACAACAGTGTCCACAGCTCCAAGCTTGCGATTTATTTTAATGTTTATTTGTTTTTGAGAGAGAGAAAGAGAGAGCATGCACGAGGGAGGGGCAGAGAGAGGGAGCAGAGGATCCAAAGCGGGTTCTGTGTTGACAGCAGAGAGCCCAATGTGGGGCTTGAACTCACGAACCCTGAGATCATGACTTAAGCCAAAGTCAGATGGCTAACCAATGGAGCCACCCAGGTGCCCTGAGCCTACAATTTTATATAAATATTTTTTTTTGAAGAAGGATGCTCTTGTTTGCATTTAAACTCATAGAAGTTGACGTTTAAAATTATTTTGAATTACAAACAAATTTGACTTCCCACTCTAAATTTGCATTTGCTTTGGTTTACCTTGCATTTCATGCTTTCTTCATATTATCTGTGTCTTGTTCTTCAGTCGTATGTACCTGAAGCAAATGTACTTAGACACAGAACCCCACAGACAGAACCTGTATGAAAATTTACACAAAGTGGGTGGAGAATGAAGAGATGGCCCATATTGATCTTGTCCCCCACTGGCGTCTCTTGTCCGAATTCTATTTTGACATTGCATTATTAGCTGGGGAGGGGAGAGCTGGAGGGACAGAGAAACTGGCTGAGCAAATAATTTAGAAATTTATTTAAAGATGTTTTTCTGGGGGCTCCTGCATGGCTTAGTCAGTTAAGTGGCTGACTTTGGCTCAGGGCATGATCTCACAGTTCATGAGTTTAAGCCCCACATCAAGCTCTGTACTCAGAGCCTGGAGCCTGCTTCCGATTCTGTGTCTCCCTGTCTCTCTGCTCCTCCCCTACTCGTGCTTTTGAAAAATAAATATTTTTTAAAAATTTAAAAATAAAGATGTTTTTCTTTCTCTTATTTTATAGAATTGTAACCAAACCACCAATAAATTAAGAGCCCACAGTGAGACAGAATAGTGAATGCCAGCTACCTCTTTAACATCTCTGCTATGAAATTATCAAAATCCTAGAAAAGATGCACCCTCCTCCTGAAATCAGATGGAGGAGGAGGGGCAGGAGGAATGCTGTCAGATAATCAATGAGGTAACCTTCTCAACTCACAACTCAACAGCTAAAACCATGTATTTTGTGGAAGATGGTGTTGTGGATGAGGATTTAAAATCCCAGGACAGAAGCGGGACGACTCAAAGCATCCAAGGCCACCACAAAGGTTTTCATTTGTCAGCCTAGCTCTCAAGGAGGAGCACTGGTGCACCCTCACACCCATCTATCCCCCCGCGGCTGAGGTGGACCCCTTTGCCTACGGGTTTCAGGGATCTGCCGGGTTCATTCTGCACTCTGCCCTCTTCCTCCCAGAATGCAGCCGGCCTCAAGGGAAGAGGGCTCTGACATCCCCTGTGCACCTGTCCCCTGTGCAGGGTGCTGGCCCACGACCCTCCTTGCACACTATGCTGGTCCATCTCCACAATAAGTGGGAAGTGGCTCTGTTGTCCTGGGGGTGCTGACAGGGAAATGGACTCAAGAGGCTCCATCCACTGCCCAGGGTCACACCGGGCATCACTGGAGGCTAGGATTTGAATGCACATCTTAGATTGGGATTCCCCAAAAGCAGTCCCTGAGGCAAGCGCTGGGGAACAGGTAGTTGTATTTGAAAGGTGTCTCTAGGAAGCAGGAGGGAGAGAGGAGAGAATGAGCGGCGAAGATGGAAATGCACATCAAAAAAAGGCTTAATGAATGAATTACAGCTGTGGGAAGTAGGGCCACCAGCTGGCCATCTCTGTGCAAGCATGTGGACCCCACAGAAGACAGGGAGGTAGAGAAAAACTCCCCAAACCCCCATGGGCAGATGGCTGCCACCAAGGGCACTGCGTCCCCTATATTAGGTGGTTTGGAGGACAATCCCCAGGCTTGGGAAGGTGTCAGCATGCTGGTGGCTGCCGCTGGCAAGCTGAGGTGGGACTTGGGGTGTGGGGGCGGGCATCCATATCACCTGCCACGCCAACTCTGTGTCTCTAGTCTGTGTGTCTCCTCTGTGGCCCCCCAGCCTCACACGCGTAAGCAACTCTTCCGGCTTCACCCTGACTGCATCAAACTCTTCCTTCCACTATGGTCATTCACCCGATTCAGACCATCAGAATGTCAGAATGTCAACTGTTAAGGGAGTGGCTCTCAAAGAGGCCTCCCACACCAATAAAATCGGCGTTGCCTGGGAACTTGCCAGAAAATGTAGACTCTCGGGCCCCACCTGAATCTGAAGCTCTAGGAGTAGAGCCTTGTCATCTGGGTTTCGCAAGTCGCCTCCAGGTGACTCTGACACATGCTTAAGTTTGAGAACTGCCAATATGGGACTCAGGCTGCCCACATGACATTGCACTCAAGCAACTGAGAAAGTTTTTTGAAGGTTTTTATTTCTTTTAATAAAAAGAAAAAGAAGGAAAAGAGGAAGGAAGGAGGAAAGGAAGGAAAGAAGGAAAGAGGAAAGAAGGGAAAGAAGGAGGGAAAGAGGAGAATTTATTTGATTATTTTAAAAATATGTATTTAATATATTGTTCTACAGGAGAGGTTCTTTCTCTTAGTTTTCTTAAATGTTTATTTATTTTTGAGGAAGAGAGAGAGACAGAGTATGAGCAGGGGAAGGGCAGAGAGAGAAGGAGACACAGAATCCTAAGCAGGCTCCAGGCTCTGAGCTGTCAGCACAGAGCCCAATGCTGGGCTCAAACTCACAGACCGTGAGATCATGACCTGAGCCGAAGTCGGATGCTCAACCGACTGAGCCACTCAGGTGCCCCATAGAGACCTCAAGGAGGACCACAGACCACCACTGCCACCAGACATTTCTGGATAGAATTGAGAGAGGATTTGTGAGCACATATGGAGAAAAATTACATATTTATTTTCACCAACCTCAACTATAATTTAACATTTTGTTCAATCATTAATGTAAATTGATAAACCAGAGTAGTATTGGCAATATTTGTGACTTTGCCAACAATAAAATCACAACTATGTGCAGACTGCATTAGAATTATTGCAAATATCAGGAGGTCTGGGTGGCTCAGTCAGTTACGCGTCTAACTGTTGTTTTCAGCTCAGGTCATCATCTCTTGATTCTTTAAATTGAGCCCCGCACCAGGCTCTGTGCTGACAGCATGAAGCCTGCTCGGGATCCTTTCTGCCTCTCTTTCTCTCTCTGCATCTCCCCTGCTCATGTGTGCGCTCTCTCTCTCTCTCTCTCTCTCTCTCTCTCTCTCTCTCTCTCAAAATAAATAAACTTTTTTAAAAAAAAGAATTATTGCAAGCACCAAGCATTACTTATGCAGTACTCCAGTCTTGTTCTTTGATGTGTTAGTAGAGAAGCTGAAGGAAAACCACTTCCCTACTTGCAATACTTTGGACACTAAATGTGTAGGGTTTCCCCCACATCAGCAGCCAATTTTCTAGTTCTCCAGTTGGACATCAGCTGGATGTCCCACAATTTAATTCATGTCTGAAACTGACCCAGAGTTAGTGCAGACTCCACAGGTTAAGGGAGCAGCCCCACTCGCACACCCATTGCCGTCCCAGCTTGCCCCCCGTATTTTTCATAACTGACTATGGATCAGAGGTTCCCACACCTGTTCCTGGGCTCAGTAATTTGTTAGAAAGGCTCCCAGAACTCAGAGAAATGTTACATTTACTGGTTTAACTTAACAGATATGATACAGGATATGGGCGAACAGCCAGAGGAAGAGGTACATAGGGCGAAGTCTGGAAGGGTCTCAGGCTTAGGAGCTTGGAGTAGAATGAGGGCACACCACCCTCTCCATTTACGAATGTGTTCACCCACCCAGACATTCTCTGGACCCCTTCATGTAGGAACTTTTTATGGAGGCTCTACCACAAAGGCATAACTGATTATTAATTCAGTCCCCAGCCTCTCCTCTCCTAGATGACAGGGAATGAGGCTGCAGATCCCAGGCTTCCGGTGATGGCTTGGTCTTCTGGTGACCAGCGCCCACCCTGAAGCCATCCAGGACCCTGGCAAGAGTCACCTCATTAGAATGAAAAACTGCTCCCATCACCCATGAAATTCCAAGGGGTTCAGACATTCTGTGTCAGGAACTGGAATCAAAAGCCAGATATTAGAACAAAAGATGCTCCCGGCACTCCTATAACTCAGAAATTTTAAGCATTTTAGAAACTGTGCCAGAAACTGGGGGGCAGAGACTAAATCTATATTTCTTAGAATGTCACAGAAATCCATGTATCAGAGACAAGAGAGGAGGGGTGGAGAGGGAAGGGGAGGAGAGGAGGGAAACAGCTGCTCAGAGACAACTACACCACGTTGTCTCTTTAGAAAAATCTAAGAGGGAAATGAGGAGGAGGTGGAGGAGAAGGAAGAGGAAGAGAAGAAAGAGTGGAAAGCAAGGAAGTGTTGAATGTGGACACGCAGCTCGCAAGTCAACAATTGTGTATCAGGTGCCTATACTGTTCTAGGCATGATGGTCAGGGCCAGAAGGAAAATGGTAAGATGCAGCCCTCTTCTTGGGAAGCTCCCTTTAAACTCATAAATCATAATAAAAATTTTTATTGAACAAATATCAATCAACCATCCACATGCAAGTACTATCAATGGCTGTTAAATTAAGAGTAGGGTCTCAAGACTCAAAAAGCATAAATATAATCAACCAGACAAGGTATGAAACAATTCAGGGGCACCTGGGTGGCTCAGTTGGTTAAGTGTGTGACTTCAACTCTGGTCATGATCTCGCAGTTTGTGAGTTTGAGCCCCGTGACCAGCTCTGTGCTGACAGCTCAGAGCCTGAAGCCTGCTTCGGATCATGTGCCTCCCTCTTTCTCTGCCCCTCCCCTGTTCATGCTCTATCTCTCTCTCAAAAATAAATAACATTAAAAATGTTTTTTAAAAGGTATGAAACAATTCAAAATTACAGGAGGGTGTGTGATAATCTAGAACAGTGTGCAGCAAATTGCAAATGGATGTCTGGACAGGAAGTGTTCTGGGGCTCCATGCTGGAGGGGTCCCTGAGGGCATCCGGGGGAGGGCGAGTTGAGCAGTCCCTGTCTGGGGAAGTCAAAGGTCAGAAGCAGCAGGACCTCAAGTTTGGGAAAAGGTGTTTAGCCCAGACCACTGTGGCTGAAACAGAAGGTCCACATAGGGACATAGAAGAACTTGGGAGAGCTTAAAAGGTTAATCTAGAGGAGCCATGTTTTATCAAGTCCCAAATGCCAGGTGAAGACTACAGTTCTATTAGCCACTGAGATCATATTAGAATCTGAAAGTAATGGGTGCTCCTTTACGCACCAGGATGTCATGAACACAATAAAAATCCAGTAAAGGTATTCTCAACCCCCACGTTCAGTACATACTTAATGTATTAAAAATTATAATAACTCCCAGCAATATGGCACTAAGTCTTATAGTCTTTATCCTTCCCCCCACACACACACACAATAACTGATTATCTGAAAAAATAGGCTTCAGAGTGTTGGGGTGACCATCTCAAAGTGCAAATCAATTCCTAGGATGGTCCTAAGCCTTGGGCGCCCTCTAGGGGTTTAATGAAGTATGTTCACTTAACCTTTTAAACCGTTTTCAGTGGGGACTACACAGAGGAATTAGCTGGGGAGTTTCAAAGCCGCCTGCTGCTGGGCCCCACCCTAAGATAAGATCTGTCTGAAACGCGGCTTGGGAATCAGAATATTCTAGACATGCTGAGGCTTATGATTCTTGAAATCAAGCAATGTAAGCCCTTCAACTTTGCTGTTCTTTCTCAGTTATTTTGTCTGTCCTAAGATTTTTGCATTTCCCTCTGAACTTCAGAATCAGCTTCTCAGTTCTTACCCCCCGAAAAATGCCTGCTGAGGTTTTGACTGGTATCGCATTGAATCTGTACATCAATTTGGGGGAGAATTAACATTTTAATACTATCGAGCTTTCTGACCCATGAACATGGCCTAGCTCTCCTTTCATTCAGGTCTTTAATTTCTCTAAGCAATTCTTTGTGATTTTCAGCATACAGATCTTGGAAGAACTGGATCCTCCACACACACAGCTGTGCAAATCAAAAGGTTACCGTCACTTTGAAAAAGTTTAGCAGTTTCTTAAAAGTTGAACATAGACCTATTATGGGACCCAGCAATCCACTGAGAATTACCCCAGGGGAGGAAAGCCTGTGTTCACACAAAGACTGGCGCATCAGTGTTCTCGCGCCTTGCACTGTGAGCGCTCTAACTAATGAACTGTCCCTTTCTTGCTTTCCCTCCCTCACTGCCGTCTAACAAAAAACCACTCTCGTGAAAACTCCTGGCATGGGGTCTGCTTGAGAGACTCCCAGCTTAATAGAAACAGCAAGATAAAAGAATGAGATAGCAAACAATTCCCATTATTGATTAGCCAAGAAGAGCTTCTCTTGTGTGTGTTTTTTTTTTCCAAAAATATCTTGACCTGTGCAGGGATAAGCAGTGGGAGAATTCAAGGCTGAGCTGTTTGCTGGTGCCAAGCTGCAGAAGAGAAAGCAAATGCAGCATTTCTTCTTAGAGAAGGAAAAGTACTTACGGACCAGGAAGAAAAGCGAGAAGGACAAGAGCAAGGGAAAGATAGGGAGGAAAGAGCAAGCACACGAGGGAAGGGCTTGGCGAAGGAAAACGGAAATGGTTTGTTTTCCACGGCAAAGCGGCTTCTGTAGGTGCCCTCGTCTGACCTCTCCTAAGACACCCTGTAAGTGCCCAGCCCTCATCAGTGCATCGAGTGGGTGGGCTCCTGGTAAGACACAAGGAAGGTGTTGCCCCATCACATGCCATAGGGCAAACCAGAGACTGCAAGCATGGGAAGCACTGGAAGCCTGGAGACTAAGAAGACTCTGCGAACATAAGCCTCCAGAAATTCCTAGTCTTGGAGACCGGGTCTTGGATGATGACCAGCTATGGCGTTAATTAATGGCCAAACTAGTTTGCCTGGCTCTCGGGAAGGCAGGGTAATGGGGCTGTGATAAATGAGTTACTCTGAGAGATTAAACTCTCTTCTCCCATACTGTCCAGACCTACATGAGGTTCCGCTTCTGCAGATGAAGAAATAGCCACCGCCTTGTTGCATCTGGCAGTGGGTAGGAGGAGAGTGAGTGTGAGTCATCCAGAGCAAGGCTGGGGGTGTTAAACCAGCACGGGGATTCCCTTGAGGACGGTGGAGAAATGAAAATCAGGAGGAGAGAAATAGTGAACCCAAGGCAGCGCCGCAAGAGGGATTAAGATGCAGAACAGGAGACAAAAAAATTATTAAAGGAAGTGGCTCTGTCCAGACCTGAAGGTTAGGGAAGTAATGGCCCCACGGTTCATATTTCCTGGCAACTCTAAGTTTGAAGGGATGGGTTATCTCTGAGTGCACTGACAGCAATACCTGGTGAAGAAATATCAACACTTTAAAGCATTGCTCATGAGACGGAATCATTAGGAATGGAGCTCACAAAGTCTAGCCTGCAATAACCTTAACACTATCCCAGGGGGTGGGCACTACACCTTTGGAATGACACGGTTTCTCAGAACAGATTTATTTCCAGGTTATAAACGACATGAATACATACGTATCATGTCATTTTTCATGATGCCAAGGAGTTGGCATCCCTATGCCTCCCGTAGCTTCAGGATTGTGAAGTAAGACACCAAGCATTACTTCTGTGAGTTTGGTAAGAGAAATCGAGTTTTGGACAACAGAGGATGTACGGTGGGCAAGGAGCCAGGGTCCATTCCCACAGGAACTTGAAGGTCACAGAAAGGAATTGTTGTCTTCGCGTAAAGAGCAGCCAGAGCAGAGGGAAGGTTTCCTTCTGGGAGAAGTCTAATGTCGTTGAGCAGCTGGGAACCCAGTGATGCTCTCCAGCCTGGATGTTGGGCGCAGAAGGGCCCGCACTCACTGCCCTAGGCGACGCCACTAATTCCTGCTTGTTTCATCTCTGCAGCTTTGGGACCAGCCCTCCCTCTTCTATCTTCTTTCCCTGGGTGTGATCACAAGTTTTTCTGGGGCTTTACTAAGACTTAGAGATAGAGTTCCTCTCCCTATTGTCTCCTTCCCCACCTTCAATTCGTACAAAATTCTGGATTCATTAAATCGATGGTGCAAGGCACTTGTGTATGCTACAGAAACTGAAGCCTCGGATTTAACCCCAGGCTGCGGTGGTTTCCAATGTGTACTCGTGGCGCCATCTCCTGGTAAAGTCTGGTATTGGATTGCACAAGCCATAAAACAGCAGTTTCTCAAAAGCTTTTTGTTTCCAGGACCCCTTTACACTCTTAAAAAGAACTTCAGCGCACGTGGGCCACATCTATCAATATTTATATTATAGATTGAAACAAAATTGTTTTTAATATGTATATGTATTAAAATGACCATAGTAAAGCCATTACATGTTAGCATGTAATGAAAAGTAACATTTTCATAACAGAAACAGCAATGAAAATAATTGTTTAAAATGTTTGCATTTCTACTGTTCAGCTTAATAAAAGACATCTGGATTCAGGTAACCTGGGTGACTCAGTCAGTTAAGTGTCCGACTCTTGATTTTGGCTCAGGTCATGATCTCACAGTTCGTGGGTTCAAGCCCCAGGTCGGGCTCTTGCTGGAAGCTCTGAGCCTGCTTGGGATCCTCTCTCTCCCTCTCTCTCTGCTCTTTTCCCACTTGCGTGCTCCTTCTCTCTCAAAAATAAATAAATAAACCTAAACAAAGACTGTTTCTACCTTTGGTCTATTTCAATATGTCGTTGGTCAAAGTATATGAAGTAAAGTCAGCCTCACAGAAATATAACCTTTTCGAATAATTGTGGGTATTCTCATTTGATACTACTCAAAAATGGACAAGTGATGTTTTCTTGAAGTTTAATTGCTCTGTGAAATCTGTAAAGTATCAGTGAACTTTTCCTTGTCTGTTAGAGTAAAATCTGTGTGTCTTCCTTGCACTTTGAGTGATTCTTTATCCTTGTGTGATTTTGTAACATTACCCCAAAGCCATTTGGAAAATAATGCTTGCTGAGTTACGTAGACCTCCCAAGTTTCAAAATAGTGCATTATGTGATACAACTCAACAAAACACATCTGGTCATTTCACCAACAATTTCAAGAGAAAAATCTCTGTTCACTGTAATGGACACAAGTTTCCCCCAAATTTCAAATTTGGTTGTTGGTAAAAAGTGCCAAGTGGTTATCATTAAAATGACAAAAGTTTCCTTTTGTTCATTTTTAAAGAAAATGTCTGCCCAATACCTAAATATGATTAACCTTACTTAATCTGTCAGTTGATATTTAGAGAAAAATGATGCTTCATGAAAAAGTGACTAGTTAGTTTAGCTCACCACTCAAACAACCTTATAAGGGTTTTCCCTCTAGGCAAACACAATTTGGGATGTAGCAGAAGTACTTTTTAGCCATTTCAGCATGCGGAAAATGTAAAAGGTATATGTTTAAGAAAAATTAATTAATAAAATTAATAATTTGCAATGCTTAGCCACCTTAGTGGCTCAGTTGGTTAAATATCCAACTTCGGATCAGGTCATGATCTCACAGTTTGTGAGTTTGAGCCCCACGTTAGGCTCTGTGCTGACACCTCAGAGCCTGGAGCCCGCTTCAGATTCTGCGTCTCTCTCTCTGCCCCTCCCCTGCTCTCACTCTCTCTCTTTCTCTCTCAAAAATAATATAAACACCTAGGTCTAACAGGAGAACAGGAGAAACCTAATGGAGGACCATGGGGAGGGGAAGGGGGAAAGAGTTGGGGAGAGAGAGGAATGCAAAACGTGAGAGACTATTGAATACTGAAAACAAACGGAGGGTTGAAGGGGGAGGGGGAGGGGAAAAAGAGGTGGTGGTGATGGAGGAAGTCACTTGTGGGGAAGAGCACTGGGTGTTGTATGGAAACCAATTTGACAATAAACTATTAAAAAGTAATAATAAAATATTTTAAAATAATAATATAAACACCGAAAAAAATTAAAAATAATTTGTACTGTTTCTTCAAGGACACTATTCAGTGAAACTGTCATGTTTTAAAGTTTATTTATTTTGAGAGAGAGAGTTGTGTGTGAGTGTGAGCAGGGGAGGGGGAGAGAGAATCACAAGCAGGCTCTGTGCTACCAGCGCAGAGCCTGACACATAGCTCAAACTCATGAACCATGAGAATATGACCTGAGCCTAAATCAAGAGTTGGACGCTCAACTGACTGAGCCACCCAGGTGCTCCAAGACTGGCATTTTTAAAACCCAATCAAGACATTTTAGTGATGAACCCTTCACACTCTTGGTTGCTGCTGTATCCATTAGTTTCGTGTAAGAACAGAACCCCTTCTGTGTATTTTAAGCAGGAAGAGGTTTAATACAGGATCTTGGGTGCTTACAAAGTCACCGTGGAGCCTAACAGGGCAAGTCCTAGGCTAAGCCTCTGGGGTAATGGGAATATTGCAGAACTGACCCACCAGGGGAACTAACTCCTCAGAGGTGCCTGCTGGAGCTCTCCCCAAATCAGGAAGCCACTGGTGTCTATACTGCTGAGAAACTGGAAGCAGTGTGTGCAAAGAAGTCGTAGGATCTCTAGGCTTGCCCACAGAGCATGCAGGAAGATGGCCTTCCCCACACCCCTAGGATTCAAATATCACGTGAGTCCATCAAATTGGAAGAATCTAATTTTCATCCATCAACTCCAACAGCAAAGAAGCCTGGGATTATATGGTATTGGGCACTCTAACCTCTTGAACTTAGAAGAAAGGTGAAATGAACTTTAAATGAGCCAGTTCATCATTCTAGACACGGTCAACAAAAATGAGTTCACAGAAGCCAGTGGTAATGCATGGCAGATACTTTTCTGCTTTTTCTCCAAATGATGGAAAATCCTCCCAGATGCCATATAGATTTTATTTGAACTTTAATCCACTGACTTTGAGCAAACATGCCAACTGCCTGGTGTAAACGCAGACAGAATGGCACGGGCTCCGAGGGATGGGGGGAGGGTCATCCTCAGAGAGCCGGCCTTGACACCGAGAACGCAGGACTTTTCTGTAAGCGTCCCTAGGACGGCCCAGTAGAGATACCACAGAATGTGTAAACACTTCTGCTAACTGCCCCTCCTTATAGCCTACTTATTAATGCTTCTTCTAAGCCAATAACTCTCAAAACTGGATATTGTATTTAAAATGTAGGTTAAACTAGGTAGAGTCCTGAGCTGTACTGCCAGAGATTTTAATTCAGTATCTGAGGCAGAATCTAGATTTCTTTCATTATTTTTTATTATTTCTCCCTTCCTTTCTTCCATCCTTCTTACCTTCCTCCCTGTCTCTCTTCCTTCCTTCTTACTTTCCTTCTCTCCTTCCTTTCTTCCTTTCTTCCCTTCCCTTCCCCTTCCCCTTCCCCTTCCCGTTTCGCTTCTCCTTCTCTCTCTCTCTCTCTTTCTCTCTCCCTTTCTTTCTTTCCCTCATTCATTCATTCATTCATTCATTCACAGTTCACCACAGGAGATTCTGATGCAGCTCATCTGTTGATCACAGTGTGAGACAAGAAACACCATTTTAGGCCTTCAGGTCCTGACCCTGACAGCTCAGACTTGCCTGGGGCACAGTCACAGGTGAAAGAAAATCAGCTCTCACTTTGTGACCAGGCAGCTCTCCCCAGGGCAGAGGGACACAGCAAAGCTGAGGGACAACGATTTCTTACTTTTAAGCTAAGGAAGTCATTCCCTCGTCCAAATCCAGCTAAAATCCAACTACTTTAACCTCTAGTCTATCTTAAAAATACTTCTTTTCTTACTTTGTTTTCATTAATTCTTTTTGGCTGGTTTTTATTTGGGCATCTAATATAAAGCAAAGATCTAACTTTCCTCCTATACCATTTGTGATATGTCCTTTATTCTATTTTAAGCATTTTTTTTTTAACTTGAGCGTTCTCTTTCAGGACTCCTTGTTTTATTGATTCGTATGTTAGGTTTCTGATCAATGCAGCAGTACATAAACTCTTCATGCTATCCAGTTTATTTTTTGATTAGGAGGAACATGTTATTTTCTTTGTTTATTTGTTTGTTTGTTTTAATTTTCTGGGGCCACCTGGGTGGCTCAGTTGGTTAAGTGTCCAATTTCAGCCTAGGTTATGATCTCACCGTTCCTGAGCTCGAGCCCCAGGTCGGGCTCTGCGCTGACAGCTCAGAGCCTGGAGTCTTCTTCAGATTCTGTGTCTCCCTCTCCCTCTCCCTGCCCCTCCCTAATTCATGCTCTGTGTGTGTGTGTCTCTCTTTCTCAAAGATAAGTGAATATTAAATTTAACAATTACTTTTTTCTTCCAGATGAATTTGAGGAATAAATCTATATTGATTTTTTTCCCTTTATTTATTCTTTAAAACCGGGCCAAACAGGCTTCTCAGAAGTCTCATTTTTTCCTTCTTAACTTTCAGCAATCTCTCTTGCCTTTCTTTATACTTAGAATTAACTGCTCGTGACATATATAATAAACAGAGTTCTTATTTTGTCTTAAAGACTGTCTTTGACAGTCATCTTTTTTCAAAAAAAGACTTTCATGCCCCTCAACCCCTCTAAACCATTCTATCTCTTTGACCTTGAAATAAGGACTCTGTAAATAAACCTTGATCCTTAGAGTTTTTTTTTTTTTTTAATCTCTTTTGAAAACTCTATCTCTTCCTTTATCCTCTAAGAGCAAAGGTTATTTGTTCTGTCTTCGGGACAATAGATGCTAAAATTATCTTCACAATACCATTTAAATCATGCCTTTCTCTGCCTCATATTGACATTGCTTAAATATTCAAACACAGCTTTCTTTGCTGTAAACACAAATCACCAGACTTTCCCCATCACTGTGCAACCCATAAATCACCCATAAGCTAAATGACTCGCAAGAAAACAAATTGGAGGTTGTCCAGATCTAGCTGGGCCATCAGCATTGCCTGTGCAGACAGCTAAGTAATACACGAAGATGCAGTGATTCCTGTGGGGTGTGTCTCTGGGTCCCAAACTCATGCTCTGTTTATAGCAGGCAAAGCCATCACCACCACCACACCCTGGAGGGCCATAGATGTTTCAGTTCAGGTTGACTAATGAAGCCCAAATGGGCCAATAATAGTCTCCCTTGTAAGAATGTGGAACTGGAATTTAGAGACGCCACAAATCCCTACTGCTGACTTGGTCACAGGGCATGTAAATTCTGAAGATGTGACATTGTAACCCTTAGCCATGAACACTGAGAGTAAAGATGTCTACAGAGAAATAACAATGAAGCAGAAAGGCTAAGAATAGAGATTTGAGTGAGGGAGATAGAACTGGAGAAAGGGTGAATTGGTTGGCTTGTTCCTGATATATTTCCCCCTCCAGGTCCTCGGATACCTGCTTGCACTTCCTGAAAACAAGGTGTTGAGTTGTACTTCAATTATCCTTCTTTTGTTGTTCAGGTAAGGACACTTGAGCAACACAAGTCAAAACTCAGTAGTAGAATGATTTCCTAAAGCAATTCAGAGTCCCCGAATTCAAGTATGTTTATTTATCATAACCTACTGACAAATACATAAAAAATAGGCTTATCCATATTTTTTATTCTATAGCTTTTGGGATAAAACACAATAACAATCTGAAATGAAAACATGAAAGAACTTCTAACGAACCCTTGTTTCAAGAGTCATCCCCAACAGCAAACAAAATTTGCTTATAGTTGTAATGATACCAAGACTGTTATACCTTTAAGGTTTTAGTTTAGTTTTCTGGTGGTTATGTTTGTTTCCAAAATAATACATAGATATGGTTAAAAATTTTAAGAAGCAGAGAAGGGTCAAACTGAAAACCTGTGTTTTCTGAAAACCGGGCATTTCCTGCTTTACCATTTCCCACTCCTCAACCCACTGTAAGAATCTATAACCTTTTATCATTTATCTTTTTAGTCCCACAGTGATTACCTCCACGTTTTAAATGAATGATTATGTCGCTTTCTGATTCATTATTGTTTGACAGCAATAATTGATTTCCAGCTAAGAGAAGAAAGAAGGCTCACTTACATGTCAGCCATATATCCTCTCTCTTTCCAGGTTTTTAGATTTACCTTATCTTCTTTCTTTTTTTTTTTTTAACATTTACTCATTTTTTGAGAGACAGAGACCACAAGTAGGGGAGGGGCAGAGAGAGAGGGAGACACAGAATCTGAAGCAGGCTCCAGGCTCTGAGCTGTCAGCACAGAGTCCAATGCAGGGCTTGAACTCATGAACCACAAGATCATGACCTGAGCCGAAGTCGGACGCTTAACCAACTGAGTCACCCAGGCACCCCAACCTTACCTCATTTCTTGTTTTTACTTATATTACTTACAACTTATAAAATTTTTTATATTTACCTAACTATAGCATAATGAATTTTTAGGCTTCCTTACTACATAACTTCCCTCATGGGAGGAGTTTGATGTGATTTTTGGATGCATTATGCAATTTTCTATTTGTTCTCAGTTCATACTTCCACCTCTCTGTCTTTGCTAAATATTATAGATCCTTCAACCACAATTGCTAGCCTCCCTTGCTTGTTGACTTCCAGAGAGTTCTTGGTAGTGAGAAATATTGGCAAGTTACTGGAAGGCAGTTGGAGAGAATAACTCTCTTCCTCATTTCATTTTCAGGCTGTGTCTCTGGCCACAGCAGGGACACCGATGTTAATGATGGCAGCATCAATGGGACAGTGGTGGTGACAGCAAGGGGGGTTGCAACATGCTTTGACTGAAAGATGCAGGGCTCCTAATTAGGCAGTGACCTCCGATAGTAAGAACCTTTGCAGCACTGTGCTGCTCTGGATCATTTTCTCAGAACTCTTTTCCAGTTAACCAATTCTCTCTTTGACTGTTTTCAATATGTTGGTTAACTCATCTACTGGGTTTCTTTTATGCTGCAATTGTTGCTTTGTTGATGGACAGACCATATTTCTGCTCCCCCTAATTCAAAGGTATACTTCTTCAAAAGTCCAGGCCATGTGAAAATCTAGGATCAAAGTCTCCAAAGAGGAGACTAAGACTAGGCATCAATTCGGATTCTCTCATAGCCATTAAAATAGAATTAGTTGGTTACCCTAATGCCACTGAAGCTTTACCCCCACTTAGCACCCTGATATTTGGTTTCACTGTTTGTTTTGTCCCCTGCATATTTTTCTTACACTTTCTTGGGAAATCACAAATGCATTTACAATGATATTTGATATATTTTTTCTAGTATTTCTAGGTATTTTGTAGATTACCCCCCAAAAATATTTACAGACAAGTTATGAAAACAAAACCAAAATCAACATTTCCATCATTCTGGGCTAATATTTAATTATCTGATTCCAATCAGGTAAGTAAACAAATGTACCTTTTTCTCACTACATGCACACGTGAGTGAAGACACTTAATCTTGTTTACTTTGAAGTTGAAAATTAAAGAAAAAAACCCAGAGTTTATCCCAGAATAGTACTTCCTCTTAAACTAAGCTACAGCAACCTAACATTTTTAAAAAAAATAAGATTTTAATTTAGTTTTATAAAATAATCTCCAATGTATATTTGTAAAGCAATTTTATAACCATTATGTGAAATATGCTATCATTCATGTAGAATAGCATGACAGGGAAGTATTATGTATATATTTGCATCTATCTATCATCTATCTATCTCAAAACAAAATAAAACAAGGGAAGGAGTCTTTCTATCTGCCTAAGAATAACTTTTTTAGCTTAATGATTTTTTTAAAAGCTCAGTACAGTATTTGTAACTATATGTACACTGCTGTACAGCAGATCTTTAGAAATCATTCCTCTGGTGTAGCTCAAATCATAAACCCATCAAAAAGGAACTCTCTGGGGTGCCTGAGTAGCTCGGTCAGTTGGGTGGCCAACTTCAGCTCAGGTCATGATCTCACAGCTTGTGAGTTCGAGCCCTGCATCAAGCTCTGTGCTGACAGCTCAGGTTCTGGAGCCTATTTTGGATTCTGTGTCTCCTCTCTTTCTGTCCCTCCCCTGTTCACACTCTGTCTCTCTCTGTCTCTCAAAAATAAACATTAAAAAACAATAACAAAGAAAAAGGAGCTCCCTGTTTCCCTCCCCACACCCAGCTCCTGGCAGCCACCATTCTCTTTTCCACATTTATAATTCTGACTACTCTGGATATCTCCTATAAGTAGCATCATGCAGTATTTGTCTTTTTGTAGCTGGCCTCTGTCACTTAGCATAGTGTCCTCAAGGTTCATCCATGTTGTACCACGTGTCAGAACTTCCTTTTCAAGGCTGAATAATATTTCCTCTGGATGTATATGCCACATTTTCTTATCTACTCAGTCAATAAGCATTTAGGTTATTTCCATCTCTTGGCTATTGTGAATGATGCTGCAACGAACATGGGAGTACAAATATGTCTTTGAGATCCTGCTTATAATCCTTTTGGATAAATATCCGGAAGTGGAATTGTGGGACCTATGATAGTTCTATTTTTAACTTTTCGAGGAGCCTGCATGCTTTTGTCCATAATGGTTCTGCCATTGTACATTTCCACCAGTAGTGCATGAGGCTTTCAATTTCTCCCCATCCTCGTCAAAACTTGTTCTTTTCTGGTTTTGTTTTGTTTTGCTTTGTTTTTAATACAAGAATGATCCTAATGGGTGTGAGGTGATATCTCACTGTGGTTTTATTTCACATTTCCTGATTTTTAATGATATTGAGAATCTTTTCATATACCTGCTTGATACTTGTATGTCTTCTCTGGAGAAATGTCTATTCAATTCCTTTGCCCATTTTAAAGTAGGGTAATTGTTTCCTTATTGTTGAATTGTAGAAGTTTCTTATACATTTTGGAGATGAACCAGATACATGTTCTTATATATTTTCTCCCATTCTGCAGACTGCCTTCTCACTATATTGATGATTTCCTTTGCTGCACAGAAGCTTTTTAGTTTGATGTAGTTTTATTTGCCTCTGTTTGCTTTTTGCCTACATTGTTTGGTGTGGTCTCGAAGAAATCATTGCTGTGACCAATGACATAAAGTTTTTATGCTATATTTTCCTCCAGCAGTTTTATGGTTTCAGACCTTATGGTAAGCATTTCATCTATTTTGAATTGGTTTTTGTGTTAAGTGTAAGGAAAGTGTCAGATTTCATTCTTTTGCATGTGGCTATCCAGTTTTCCCGGCACCATTTATTAAAAACAAAACACAAAACATCCTAGGGGCAGTGGCTCAGTCGGTTAAGTGTCCAGCTTCGGCTCAGATCATGATCTCACGGTTCGTGGGTTCGAGCCCCATATCAGGCTCTGTGTTGACAGCTCAGAGCCTGGAGCCTGCTTCCGATTCTGTGTCTCCTTCTCTCTCTGATCCTCCCCTGCTCGCACTGTCTGTCTCTGTCTCAAAACTAAATCCTTTCCCCATTGTGCAGTCTTGGATCCCTTGTCAAAGGTTGTCTAACCATATATATGTGGTGTTATCCTAGGCTCTCTGTTCTGTTCCATTGGTCTAGATTTCTGTCCTTATCCCAGCACCAGATGGTTGTGATTACTGTAGTTTTGTAATATGTTTTTAAGTCAGAAAGTGTGAAGCCTCCAGCTTTTTCCTTCTTTCTCAAGATTGTTTTGACTACCTGGGGTCCTCTGTGGTTCCCTGTGAACTTTAGGATGGATTTTTCTATTTCTGTGAAAAATCCCAGTGGGATTTTGATAAGGGGTACACTGAATCTCTAGATAGCTTTGATAGCATGGACATTGTAACAATATTATTTCTTCCAGTCTATGAGCACAGGATATCTTTCCATTTGTCTGTGTCTTCAACTTCTTTCATCAAAGACTTTTAGTTTTCAGTGTACAGATCTTTCACCTCTTTGGTTAAACTTATTTCTACCCTCTTTGCTGAGTTCACCAAGCTAACTCATTATTATTGATTTATCATAAAGAGAGCCAGCTTAATCAGAGAGGAATTACTTATCATGTATATATTTTTATAATTTAATTTGATATATTTTTATCATATTGATTATTTTAAATTTTGGCCTTTTTAAAATGTTTATTTCTGAGAAAGAGAGAAAGAGAGTACGAACAGGCAGAGAGAGAGGGAGACAGAGGATCCAAAACAGGCTCTGTGCTGACGGCGGAGAGCCTGATGCAAGGCTCGAAGTCACAAGCCATAAGATCATGATGGGAGCCAAAGTCAGATGCTCAACCAACTGAACCACCCAGGTGCTCCTAGTTTGTTTTTAAATTAAGTCAACTTACTGCCATTGTAAGTAATTCTCATTCATGGCAAAAATAATGGTGTTTCCTATTTAACAGTGCTAGTAAGATTGTATGTTTAAGTAAAAAATGATTCCAAATAAAGGAAAATTAAGTAAATATTAATACAGGTTGTATAAGACATGGCAAAAGTTATGTGAGTAAAATATATCTGAAAGAGTATTTTCTTTTTTTTTAATAGTTTATTGTCAAATTGGTTTCCATACAACACCCAGTGATCTTCCCCACAAGTGCCCTCCTCCATCACCACCCCCTCCCTTCCCCCCGCCCCCTCCTCCTTCAACCCTTGGTTCGTTTTCAGTATTCAATAGTCTCTCAGGTTTTGCGTCCCTCTCTCTTCCCAACTCTCTTTCCCTCTTCCCCTCCCGCGGCCCTCCATTAGGTTTCTCCTGTTCTCCTGTTAGACCTATGAAGGCAAACATATGGTATCTGTCCTTCTCTGCCTGACTTATTTCGCTTAGCATGATACCCTTGAGGTCCATCCACTTTGCTACAAATGGCCAGATTTCATTCTGAAAGAGTATTTTCTTATTTATACACCTTCAAAAGGATGGCTTGACTCATTTTTGTAGAAAAGGAGGAAAAGAGGGCCCATTTTACTTCTTTCCACTTGTCTTCCTTTCTCCAATTTCCAAATATGTTAGCCATAGATTGGCACTTTCAAGATTGATAAAATTTACATTCTGTTTTTTACCCTAATGAATTTCCATTCCTTTTGCTTACTTTATTCTAAAAGAGTAAGTGCAAGCATTTATATTATTACAATTATGTTTTGATGCCATCACCGAGCCGCATAGCATACCATCTCTATTTCTCCTATTTTACAACTGTTTCAAGCAGAGGGGAACTCTACCTGATTTAATGAACTGTTCTATTACATCCTACTATTTTCTTAAATCATGCCAAATTTCAGCTTCCTGCATACTTGGACCATGACTTTCTTTTACAGTTTTCTGTATATGATTTTTTTTCTTTTAAATGTTTGTTTTTATTTATTTAAAATTTTTCAATGTTTACTGATTTTTGAGAGAGAGAGAGAGAGACAGAGGCAGAGTGAGAGCAGAGGAGGAGCAGAGAGAGACAGAGACACAGAATCTGAAGCAGGCTCCAGGCTCTGAGCTGTCAGCACAGAGCCCCTACACAGGGCTCAAACTCATGAACTGGGAGATCATGCCCTAAGCTGAAATAGAACACCTAACTGACTGAGCCACCCAGGTGTCCCTAAATGTTTATTTTTATTTTTGAGAGAGAGAGCATGAGCAGGGGAGAGGCAGAGAGAGAGGGGGACAGCGGATCCAAAGCCGGATGCACTCTGATAGGCTGACAGCAGCCAGCCCGATGCGGGGCTCAAACTCGCAAATTCTCAACAGACTGAGCCACCCAGGTGCCCTTGTATATGATTTTCCTAAAGTTTCTTCATGCTCTTCTGTTTTTAAATTGTTCACACAGACATTTGTTAAGTATTTATTGAGTAGATACAAAGTGTCAGGCAAGGAACCAATAGTCAACCTCATGGAGCATACATTCTCTATGGGAAGAAGGCCATAAATAATAGACATAATCAACTGATAAATTAATCAATAATATCACATGCTAATAGAGCAGAAAAGGAGAGGTTGGAAGAGCCAAAGTGAAAGATGATTTGCAATTTTAAATATGGTTATCTGGATACAGCTCACTTGGATGACTTCTGCATGAAAACTTAATGGAGATGTGTGAGTTAAATGTATGGGCCCCTGGAATAAATGCATTTATGGAAGGGAACCACCGATGCAAAAGCCCTAAGGTGAGGGTGTGTCTGTTGTAGTTTGAGGAACATTAAGGAAGCCAGTATGGTCGGAGCTGAGTGAATGAAGGAGAGAGGTGGGAGATTGGCAGCAAAGGGCCAGAAGAAGCAAAACTTGTCAGCCATCATAAGAATTATGTCCTTTGCTGTGAGTGAAATGGGGAGCTACTGGTAGCTTCTGAGCAGAGAAGGGACACGATGTCTCTGAAGCACTGAGACCAAACCCTAAGGGAGGAGGAGAGTAGAAAGGTGCGTGTCAGGAGGCCATCAGAGTGATCGAGGTGACAGATGATGGTGACACAGCCCAGAGTGGAAGTAGTAGAGGTGAGGGGGACTGTTCAACTCTGAGTGTGTTTCAAGGAACAGACAATGAGATTTCTGGCAGATTGGATGTGGGCTGAGGAAGAAGACTGGAGGAGTCCAGCTCCAGCAGGTCCAGGATTCCCTGAAGGGTGGACGGTGTCGGCAAAAGAGAGTGAGAGAGCCTTGAGTTTCTTTCTGATCACCAGACAGCATCTCTGCTCTGTCTGTTTTGGTGTCTTTTTTTTATAGGTCAAGTGATAACATGACATCGGAAAATAGAAATTTTTTACAGTGACTAATTTTTGTGATAAGATGTTTTAATCATTGAAAGTGATGACATTAGAAAATAGAATTTTGGGGGGCGCCTGGGTGGCTCAGTTGGTTGAGCGTCCAACTTAGGCTCAGGTCATGATCTCACAGTTCGTGGGCTCGAGCCCTGCATCAGGCTCTGTACTGACGGCTCAGAGCCTGGAGCCTGCTTCCAATTCTGTATGTCCCTCTCTCTCTGCTCATGATTTGTCTCTCTCTGTCTCTCAAAAATAAATAAATGTTAAAAAAAATTTTTTTAAATAGAATTTTTTTACAGTGACTAATTCTTTATGATAAGATGTCTTAATCATTGAAAGTGTACAGAAACAAATTTTACAGAAGTATTCTTGTACAACCATCTCATTTATTCTTGGCATCAGTCCCTAAGATTAAGAAAGTAACAAACCTATCTTATTTTGTACAGGTTGGTTTTTTTGCCAATAATTATGACTTTGTTTTTAATTAGCAAGTTACACCCAAGTCATGTAATGCACTTACAGAGATGTTGGGTAAATTTTATAACTAAGAATATAACAGGATGTTTTTAGTAAAACACAGGATAACATACATATTATTTAAGTTAGTAAAGTTAAGATTAAAACATAGGTTAAGTTATATATAGATAAGCTAGGAGTTATTTTATTTGGCTCATTAACAACAACAACAAAAGAATGCTTGTTAACAAGTTGCTGGAAAAAGCCCTTTCTCTGATGCAAGCACAGTGGGGGCCTGTGTGTGTTAGCCTTGCACCTGGGTTTTTATTTTTTTATCCATCCTCATAACTGAAGCCAGTACAAGGGAGGGTATTTGTAGAATGTAGACCTTGGGAAGGGATTGTGTTTTGTCCTTACTTTTTATGTCTTATCTCCAAATTAGGCTCCTTTTCTCCAGGCCAGATTTAAATGCAATTTTGTGTTTTTAACCCCTTCAAGTCTATGTTTTGGGTCTGCAGGGCTCATTAGAAGAGCCTTTTGTCAAATATCTATAGGGTTTTGATCTAAAATCTCTTATGCAGGGACAGGAAAGTGTTTTTTCTTATGGGGTAACTGCGTGGGGAATATTGGTCTGATTTGGAATGTTGTAAGGCCAAATTAATGACAACAGGCTTATTTTCACATGAGCAGCAGTAGTATAAGGAGATACCAGTTTTGCCTCATGGCAGGAGCTGTGCAAACATCTGCCATTTCCTCGCTGTGAGTATGTCATCCAGCTAGGCGGATGCGGCTCCCAGCTATTCAAGGACAGGTCCAAGATGTTCAGTCGGAGAGACTGGCTGAGGTGAGGAAGGTTGGGGGTGGAGGGGCATTTGGGCTGGCTGTGGCTGACATTACACTTCAATTTGGGATATGTTGCACTTGACACCTTATCATACTTCCTAATGTCCTTCCTGTGAAGAACATTCCTACAACACTGTAATATAAATATCAGACTCTTACTCATTATTGCTTGAGAAAGTTTTATTATATCCTTCCACTTTCCTGTTCTAATTTGGACAAATCTCATGCTGGATCATATAATTATCATCCTGAGATAGATTTCCTTTTGATTTTTAGGATGAGCCTCTGAGTAACACAGACCACATCCTCCTCTCTCTTGGTATTTATTGTCTCTTTGAAGTAAATACACAGGTAACTTCCTCAGAAAAGATGCACAACGTTCAGAGACTGTACATGTCTGAAAATGAATTTAATTTGGCTGACAGTCAGTAATTACTTGAGTATGAAAAGAAGTCTATACCTCTGAAACTTTAAGGTTTCTGTATCATGCTTTCCTGGAATCCATTGTTGTAGATGAGAAGTCCTAAGTTCTCTGCAGATTCTGCTCTTCTCCATAACTTTCATTTCTGACACCCAAAATGATGCCCGAATAAAAATTTTAAGATAAGTTGCAATGAAGATTAAGGCAAAACTTTAAAAGATACCTTGAAATAAAATGTGTTCATGGATTTCCTTGTGTATTAATCAAAGAATTAAAAGCCAAAAGAGAATCAACTGATACTAACGTGTCTACCAAGCTTTCACTACTTGCGGAGGTGGTTAGAAGAAAAGTTTTCTCCACCCTTGTCTGAGTGCTGCCCTCTGACTTCCCATGGCCCACCGTCTCGCCTCAGTTGCTTCATCCTGCTCCAATCAGCCCAGGAAAGAGTAGCTGATCTGAAGCACATCCGAAAATATAATTGCGGGGGGGGGGGGGTTGCAAGGATCAATGAGACAACAGAGCAGGGAAATGGTTAATATTCTCCACATAGGCTGAGAACCCCCTGCTAGCAATTTTTTCCTTCCACCAACTGTTCTAGATCAATGTTGCCCAACAGAACTTAAACAATGCTGAAAATAATTCTATGTGCTGTTCAATGAAATAACACTAACGTCCTGTGGCTGTTAAGCACTCACAATGTAGTCAGTACAAGTAAAAAGCTGAGCTTTCTAAATTAACTGTTTTAAGTTTATTGATTTATTTTTGAGAGAGAGAGCATGAGTGAGGAGGGGCAGAGAGGGAAGGAGAGAGAGAATCCCAAGCAGGCTCTGCACTGCCAGCATGGAGTCGAATGGTGGGTCTCAAACCCACGAAATCATGACCTGAGCCGAAACCAAGAGTTGGACGCTTAACCAACTGAGCCCCTTGGGTGTCCCTAAATTGTATTTAATTTTAATGAATTTCCATTTAATTAGCTGCATGTGGCTAGCAGCTACCATATCGAACAGCACAGTCCCCAGGTAGGGATGAGATGATGGCCACCACATAAAGCTACCTGTTCTAGTGGCTCTTGTTAAATTATCCTCATGTTTAAGGGTGTTTCCATTCTTGTTAAATTCAGAGACAAGAAAGAAACTCCTTGTTAACATCCTGAAAGCCAACAGGTGAACAGCCCATTCTGCAGCCTCAGGCATTTCTCAACTTGCATGTTGACCTTCTTGCCTCTCCCCTACTCAAAAACCTCCCCATTGAGTTACCTTCAGCATGCTAAATGCTGCACTATCTTTCATCTTTTGCAACATTTTCTGTTGACCTCATATTTTCCTCTAGCTAAGTCTCATTTCTCTGCTCCCTTGTACGGTAAACTACTCCTGAACAGTGGCCTACTTCTTTCTACTTCACCAGCTTCCAGATGTCCTAGAATCCATTCTAATTGGGCTTCTAGCCCCAGAATTCCCATAAAGCACCAAACTCACTGATTCATTCTCAATTCTCACCATCCTCAGAGCAGCATTTGACACAGTTGATCACATATTTCTTCTCAAAATACATTTTCTTTTGTCTCTGCTTCACTATCCATTCATTGAACAAATATGTATTGATTGTTACTTGATAAATAATCCCTATGAAAGTCTATTAGCACTTCTTTCTTTTCTCAGCTATATTAATAGACAAAATGGGATAAAATAATAATTACAACAATCTTTTTTTAAGTTTGTAGCATTTTATAGACGTAATACTTGTAATAATAACAGCACAAAAAAGCATAAAGAGATATAGAACTATTTAGGAGAAATAATTCTATATCTCACCAGATATAAGTTAGTATAAATCTAAAGTAGATTCTGATAAGTTAACATGTATATGGTAAGTGGTAGAACAATTAAGAAGAAAATGACCACAATATAATATAATGAAGCATTTTTTATAATAGTTTATTGTCAAATTAGTTTCCATATAACACCCAGTGCTTCTCCCCACAAGTGCCCCCCACCATGACCATTACCCCCTCCCTCCCTCCCCCTCCCCTTTCAGTCCATGGATCGTCTCCAGTATTCAGTAGTCTCCCTTGATCTTCCCAGCTCTCTTTCCCCCTTCCTCTCCCCATGGTCCCCTGCCAGGTCTCTCCTGTTAGACCTATGAATGCAAAC
>NC_043711.1:65719467-65735897 GCF_006229205.1 Suricata suricatta
CAGGATGCAGAGTTCTAAATAAATCTATCAATTCCGTCTGCTCCAGTGTGCCATTCAAGTCTATTGTTTCTTTAGTGATTTTTTGTCTGGCTGACCTATCCATTGTTGTAAGTGGGGTATTAAAGTCCCCTGCAATTAGCACATTCTTATCAATAAGATTGCTTTTGTTTGTGATTAATTGTTTTATGTATCTAGGAGCTCCCAAATTCGGCACATAAATGTTTATAATTGTTAGCTCTTCTTCATGTAGAGTCCCTGTAATTGTTATATAGTGTCCGTCTTCATCTTTTGTTACTGCCTTTATTTTAAAGTCCAGTTTGTCCGATATAAGTATGGCTACTCCAGCTTTCTTTTGGCTTCCAGTTGCATGGTAGATATTTTTCCATCCCCTTACTTTCAATCTGAAGGTGTCTTCAGATCTAAGGTGAGTCTTTTGTAGGCAGCAAAAGATGGGTTTTGGTTTTTGATCCATTCTGCTACTCTGTGTCGTTTGGATGGAGCATTCAGTCCATTGACATTCAGTGTTATTATTGAAAAGTATGGGTTTAGATTCATTGTGTTCCCTGTAGAGTTCATGTTTGTAGTGATGTTAATGAAGCATTCTTAGAGAAATTAGTATGTTACACTAGAAAGTATTTAGTTAAGTAAAAAGAAAGCAGCAAAGGAGACATAGAAGAACAGAAATGACATGAGTAATTATGTCAGAAAAGAAAACAAAAAGTAAAAAGGCAGGTGCCACTGGCTGGCTCAGTCAGAGGAGCGTGTGACTCTTGGTCTTGGAGTCATGAGTTTGAGCCCCACGTTGAGTATAGACATTACTTAACTAAATAAACATTAAAAAAATAAAACAGAAGACATAAATCCAAGTATATCAATAATAATATTAATTGTGAACAGATTAAACAACCCAATTTTTTTAAAAGCCCAGAGACCAGCAAAATAGATTGAAAGACATGATCTAACTATGTGTTGTCTACAGGAGACAGACTGTATTCTTTTAACTGAAACATAATTACCATGCAGTGTTATAGTAGTGTTAGGAAACATGCTTTCAACAAGTAGGTTAAAAGTAAAATGATGGAAAAATATATAAGAATCCATAAGATAGCTGGGATGGCTTTATTAATATAAGGTAAAATAGACTTTAAAAGAAAAATATGTTACTACATATGTGTAGGGATATTTTATAATTATAAAAGGGCTAATCCATAAAGAAGTTATAATAATTACAAATGCATATGCACCTAACAACAGAGCTTCAAAATATGTGAAGCCAAGGCTGACAAGTTGAGGGGAGAAATAGGAAATTCAACAATAATAGTTGGAAGCTTCATGCCCCATCTTCCATAATGGACACAATAATCAGACAGAAGATAAACAAGGAAACAAAAGACCTAACCAACACTACTAACCTGCACCTCGCTTATAATCCTCTACCCAAAACATAAGAATAATAAATTCTTCTCAAGCAATGAAACATTCCAAGAGAGGCCACAAGTTAAGCCTTAAGACAAGCTCCAGTAAATTTAAAAGAGCTGAAATCAGAGGCACCTTGGTGGCTCAGTCCTTTGAGTGTTTGACTTGTGATTTCAGGGTTGTGGGATCAAGCCTCACTTGGGGCTCTGCACTGTGCATGGAGCCTACTCAGGGTGCACACACTCTCTCTCTCAAATTTAAAAAAAGTTGAAACCATAAAAATTATGTCCTTTGATCACAACAGAGTCATACTGAAAATTAATAACAGAAAGGAACCTGAGAAATTGACAACTACAAAGAAAATAAACAACACATTCTTAAATAATCAACAAGTCAGAAAAGAAATCACAAGAGAAATTAGAAAATGCTTTCAAGTGAATGAAAATGAAGGCATAACAGAGCATATGGGATGTAGTTAAGTGGTTTTTTTTTTTAATTTTTAGAAAAGGTTTATTTATTTTGGGGTTGCCTCAGTGACTCAGTCTGTTGGGTGGCCCACTCTTGATTTTGGCTCAGGTTATGATCCCACTAAGTGTGAAGCCTGCTTAAGATTCTCTCTCTTTCTCTCTCTCTCTTTCTCCCTCTTTCTCTCCCCCTCTGTCTCTCTCTCTCCAGCTCGAGAGTATGCTGTCTCTCTTTATCAAAATTAAAAAAAATTATTTATTTAAATAATCTCTATACCCAACATGGGGCTCAAACCTACAACCCTGGAATCAAGAGTTGAATGCTCTTCCAACTGAACCAGCCAGGCACCTCTCAGTTAAGCAGTTTTTACAGGGAAATTTATAGCTGTAAAGGCCTACATCAAGAAAGAAGAAATATTGCCAATTAACATTCTACCTTAAAAAATAGAAAGAGAAGAGCAAGCTAAACTCAAAGAAAGCAGAAGGAAGGAAATAAGCAAGATTAGAGTGAATGTAAATGAATCGAGAATAAAAAAGCACTGGAGCGAATTAATGAAACCAAAAATTGATTCTAATAAAAAATATCAAGAGAATTAACAAACTTTTGGCTATACTGACTGACAGAGAGTGGAGATTCAAACTACTAAAATTATAAAACAAAGAGAAGCTATTAAAAGAGGTATAAGAATACTATGAAAAATTCTATCCAAACAAATTAAATAACCTAAATGAAATGGACAAATTATCTAGAACCTCACACTACTAAAACAACCTGAAGAAGGCATATAAAACCCAAGCATAGAGATTGGTATAGAGATTGAATCATTTAAGAAAACAAAACTGCCAACAATGAAAAGCTCAGACCCAGATGGCTACATTGGTGAATGCTACTAAGTATTTAAAGAAGAATGAACATCAATTCTTCTCACAATCTTCTAAGAAATATAAGAGGAAGAACACTTCCTAATTCAGTCTATGAGACTTGTATTACTCTGATATCAAGGATAGTGAAAGACACCGCAAGTAAAGAAAACCATATACCAATATCCTTTATAAATATAGATGCAAAAATCCTCAACAAAATGCTAGCAAACTGAATGCAGCAGCATATGAAGATAATTATACACCATGACCAACTGAAATTACTCCAGGAATGCAAGAGTGATTCAACATAACAAAAATCTATTAGTGGAATACACCATATTCATAGAATGAAGGAAAACACATGATCATCCCCCATGATGCAGGAAAAACATCTAACGAATACCATTCCCTCATATTATAAAAGTAGGCAACAAATTAGGAATAGAAAGGAACCTCTTCAACTAATAAAGAGCATCAGTGAGGGGCACCTGGGTGGCTTAGTGGGGTGAGTGTCCGATTTCAGCTCAGGTCATGATCTCGTGGTTTGTGAGTTTGAGCCTTGCATTGGGCTCTGTGCTGACAGCTCAGAGCCCAGAGTCTGCTTCACACTCTGTGTTTCCTTCTCTCACTGCCCCTCCCCCATTCATGCTTCTCTCTCTCTCTCTCTCTCTCTCTCTCTCTCTCTCTCAAAAATGAATAAACATTAAAATTTTCTTAATAAAAATAAAAAATAAAAAAGAGTGAAAAACCCTCAGCTAACATCATGAGTAATGGTGAGAAAAACTGAATACTTTTCCTGTAAGATCAGGAAAATGATAAAAAAAAATGTCTGCTTTCCCCACTTCTATTCAACATGGACTGGAGTTCTAGCCAGGGCAAATAAGCAAGGGGGAAGAAAAGCAAAAAAAGCAGTAAAAGGCATATCCAGATTAGGAAGAAAAAAAATAAAAGTATCTCTTTTCACAGAAGACATCATCTTACATATAGAAATCCTTTTTTTTAATTTATAAAAAACTGTGCAAATTAATAAATGAACTTGGAAATGTTTCAGGATACAAGATCAGTTGTTTTTTATATGCTTGCAATGAACAAACCAAAATAAAATTATGAAATTAATTCCATTTATAATAGCATCAAAAAGAACAAAATACTTAGGAATAAATTTAACTAAGGAATTACAAAACCTTCACATTGAAAATACAAAATATCATTTAAAGAAGTTAAAGAAGACCTACTAAACAGGAAAAAAAACTCATATTCATGTGTTAGAAGATTTAATATTCTTAAGGCAGCAGCTCTACCAAAATTGATCTACTAATTTGGTTCCTATCAAAATTCCAACTGCATTTTTAACAGAAATATATAAGCTGATCCTAAATTTTATGCAAAATGTTATGATAATCCAAATAGCTAAAATAATCTTGAAAAAGAAAAACAAAGCTGGAAGACTTATACTTTCTGATTTCAAAACTTACTAAAAAGATATGGTAATCAAAAGTGTGTTACTGGCATAAAGACAGACATAGAGGTTAATGGAATACACCTGAAAGTCCAGAAATAAATTCACATATCTATAGTCAACTGATGTACAAGAGTGTCAAGATTATGCAATGGGGAAAGAATATTATTTTCAATAAATAGTCCGGGGACAACTGAATATCTCCATGCAAAAGAATAAATTTAGACCCCAACCTCACACCATATACAAAAATTTACGAAAACAGATCAAAGATCCAAATATAAGAGATAAAACTCTTAAGAGAAAACTGCAGGGGGGGGGCTGTAGCTGGTATATTAAATTTAAAAATAGGCTGATTATAATCTGCCAAATGGGGAGACACAAGCTATTAACACAGTGTTGATCAGTAGCTTCCTCAGCGTCTGAGTTTCCTCTTTGGGAAAGTGAAAACCCTGGTATCTTTTTGGTTGAAGCCAGATTCAATACACTCACACAAAGAAAGTCAAGTCAGAGGATTAATTCCTTACATGTCCCAGAAACAGGGGCAAGGATGTGCAATGAGCCGGGGGAAAGACAGTCCTCTGTCCTAGGTCATGAGGGAGCAGGGATAGAGAACAAGGGTAGCAAGTGTCTATAACTTACAAGGTGGTTGGGGCAGAGGTCACTAACTTTTTGCACACTCAACTCTAAGTGGTTATTTTAAAAGGGAAAGAAAGTGGGAAGCTGGGGTGCAAATCCTGATCTAAGTGCCCAGACTCTCGATGTGAGTGAGGCTGTAGTACTGTAAAATACTTATGCAGTGACCCAAAAAATGGCTTTTTTTTAAAAATTAGAGAATCCGGGTACACCTGGGTAGCTCAGTCAGTTAAGCGTCCAACTTTGGCTGAGGTCATGATCTCACAGTGTGTGGGTTCGAGCCCCACATCAGGTTCTGCGCTGACAGCTAGCTCAGAGCCTGAAGCCTGTCTTTGGATTCTGTGTGTCCCTCTCTCTCTCCTCCTCCCCTGTTCATGCTGTTTCTCTCTCTCTCTCTCTCAAAAATAAATAAAACATTAAAAAATAGAGACTCTGGTGCATCGAAGGACACTACTAAGAAATTTTAAAGACAGTCCACCTAATGGGAGAAAATAATTGCAGAGTATATATCTGAAAAGAATCCAGAAACCAGAATATAGAAAAAGAAACCCTCCAAAACCACAGACAACTCAGCTGGAAAATGAGCGTGGAACTTGAAGAGTCATTTCTCCAGAGAAGATATATCAGGGCATATAAGCTCATGAAAAGATGCTTCGTATTGTAAGCTCTAAGGGAAATGCAAACCCAACCACAATGAGATATCTTCATATACATTAGGATGGCTATAATGTAATAATCATAATAATTATTATATATACATATATTTAAAATAATATATAAATTATTATTATAATTATTGGAAAGAATGTGGAGAAATTAGAATTCTAATACACCGCTGGTCAAAAAGTAAAATGGTACAGCCACTGTGAAAAACATTTTGGCTGTTGCCCAAAAAGCTAAACAGCATTACTGTCAGATCTAGCAATCCCGCTTCTCTGTATATACCTGAGAAATGAAAACATATGTCCACACAAACACCTGTCCTTGAATGTACATATAAGCATTAACCATAAGAACCCCAAAGAGGAAACAACCTAAATGTCCATTAACTATTCAATAGCTAAATAAAATGTATGACCTCCATACAAAAGAATACTACACAGCAGGAAAAGAAGAAATTAAATGCCAATATATGCGACGACCTGGACAAAGCTTGAAAATGTTATGCTAAGTGAAGAATCTAGACAATAAAAGGCCACATACTGTGTAATCCCACTTAGAGAAAATGTCCAGCATAGGCAATCCCGTAGAGACGGAAAGTAGATTAGTGTTGGCCAAAAGCTGGGGGGCAGGGCAGAATGGGCAGCTACTGCTTACCAGGTACGGGCTTTCTTTTGGGGGAACATGCTCCAGAATTAGATTGTAATCATGATCTTGCAACCCTGAGAATGTGCTAAACACCTCTGAACTGTCCACTTGAAAAATGGTTACAAGGGTGGATTTAGGTTGTAGGAATTTTTATTTCAATTAAGATAGAAAAGAAGAAAAACTAACATGGCAGAGAGGAGAAAAGAATGAAGAAGCCCGGTGCAGGTCCATGTCCACAGCTGTAGCAGGACTGCACGGACCACAGAGCAGTGGGCACATCACAAGCACCCACTGTGGGCATCTTTATCCTGAGTGGTCTGTGTGCTGCTAAAATTCAGGAACTTGCTTCTGAAGGAAGAGGGAGAAAACGAATTTGAGAAATCAGTTGGTGGCCTCTGTCAAATATCCCTGGACTTTTATCTTTAATGTTTTCTCAATAAAGCCACCAGCATGGAAAGTAAACCCAGTAGCATGTAAAGGTTAGGGCCAGAACCACAGTCGGTATTTCTGCCAATCATTCCCACAAGGTCAGGCGTCATGCCAGACGGAGGCTTTGGTGCGATCCAGAGCTCTGCCCTCATGCAGTCACTTGGATCAGCTAATGCGTGGGCAGACTGTGTCCCTTTGGACATTCCTTGTCATGAGAGATACCTGAGCAGCTCTTGCTAGCAGTATGCTCCAAGGCAGGGAGGGAGAAGAGCTCTTGCCACACAGCAAACCCCTCCTAAACTGTGCGTTACATTTTGGGGGGCACCTGGGTCATTCGGTCAGTTAAGCAGCCAACTTCAGCTCAGGTCAATATCTCGTTTCATGAGTTCCAGCTCCACACTGGGCTCCGTGCTGACAGCTCAGAGTCTGGAGTCTGCTTCAGATTCTGTGTCTCCCTCTCTCTCTGCCCCTCCACCACTCGCATTCTCTCTCTCAAAAAGAAATAATAAACATTAATTTAAAAACATTTTAAATAACATTTTTCTTGGGGACCTGAGTGGCTCAGTTGGTTAGGTGTCTGACCCTTGACTTCGGATCAGGTCATGATCTCCTGTTCATAAGTTCAAGCCCTGCGTCAGACACTCCATGGGATTCTGTCTCCCTCTCTCTCTACCACTCCCCAGCTTGCTCTCCTTCTCTCTCTATCAAAATAAATAAAAATAAACTTTAAAAAACTACATTAAAATAGCATATTTATTTCCCTGTGAACATGCAGAGAGCTTCTTGATGAAGACAGCATCTCCACACCACATGGCTCTCTAGCAACACAACTCAAAGGCTCAGGGTGGTGTCCTCTTGAAGCCTCGCTCACCCACACATCTGCTGCTGCCGCCGATGAGGATGAGGATGATGCTGACGATGGGTGATCAGCACTGGCGGTCTGCTAGGTTTGTGGCCACAACTTCTACAGTGGCCTTTCCATGTGGCTGGTGGCAGGATCCCCAGCTCGAGGATCCTGGAAGGCCAGCGAAAGTTGCATTGCCCTTTATGACCCATCCTTCCACCAGTCATGGGCCCATCAGGTGCGAAGGGAGGAAGAGAGACGCCCACCTCCTGAAGGGAGAGAGTCTATGTCCATTGTAAGAAGAACATGTTGATGAGACCATCTTGGGAAAACACAATCTGCCACGACAGGCACAAGATTTAAGGCGTTCCTACCAACAACCCATAGTGTGTGCATGTGTGTATGTGTGTGTGTTGTGTTTCTTCTTCATCCAACTCATATCCACGAGCTCCCTGCTGCCTAGAGTCTGACCTTGGCAAAAGCCCCTTATCTCTCCATGTCCCAGGCTATGGGACACCTTGGGAGGTGCCAGGCTTTATTTAGTACTTTGTTAATGAAATCCGCAGAGCTCTGAGGGTTATAAATCATGTTCCGAGAGCTGCAGCTTTGTGCTTAATGGCAAAGCTAAGATGAAATGCCTCCCTCTTGGGTTTCCAGCAAGTTATTAACTTGGGTTAGAAATATTACCACTCAGCAGTTTCCAAAGTTTTCTCTCTCATAATCCTTTCATCTTGTTAGTACACATTATAGATCTCCTCTCTCTCTCTCTCACCCTCTCTCTCTCTCTTTCAAAATAAAAAAATTCAAAGTATCCTTCTTGGTCTACCCTGACTTCCTTTTTCAAAGATTCTGCTTTTTATGATTCTCTCCTCTAATCAAGCCAGGCTTCTGTCTCCTTCCTATAAACCACATGCACAAGTTGTCACTCAGATAACAGAGCATGGGCCCCACACAGGGCATGATCCTGACAAGAGCAAGCTTATCAGTTAGGAATTCATTGAGCTGCAAGTAACCCAAGTCTCAGGAGCTTAGGTGGTGATTCATCTGTCGCACATAAAGAATCCACGGACAGCTCCCACTTCAAGTAGTAATAGACTAGCTTAGTTTTTAATTTTTTAAATGTTTATTTATTTTTGATAGAGAGTGAAGGAGGGGCAGAAAGAGAGGGACACGCAGAATCCAAAGCAGGCTCCAGGCTCTGAGCAGTCAGCACAGAGCCTGAAGCGGGGCTCGAACCCATGAGCTGTGTGATTATGGCCTGAATTGGATGTTTTGCCAACTGAGCCACCCCGGCGCCCCAAGGGACTAGCTGACTGAACAGCATGACTCTCACCAAAAGCAACCAGAGAGTCTGGACCAAATACATGAAATATGCTTGAGCCATGAGAGCTCCGAGGTAGTGAGGACTGGAAGGGGTAGATCTCAGGCAGAAGGGACGGCCAGAAAGCCCGGTCCCACTGGATCGTTACGTCTGAGACTGCGTGGGCATCAGCCCAGCAGAGTGCAGCGGAATCCTGAGGCCCTGGTGATCCCAAAGGAGGGGCTTGTGAGATTGGGGTGCCCGTGAAGGGACACAGGAGGGATTTCAGGGAAGTGACTATTTACCAATCAATAAAGCAGTCTTTCAAAACATTAACTAGTACTAATACATCTTGGAGAAGATAACTAACCACCTGCCGTAAATGTGAACAGGCAAAACCATCCGCCCGAGCCAGGTAAATCAGAGTACCATTCGGGTACCTTGTACTGAGTCCGACAAGTTTCAGAGAGGGTTTGATTAAGTCAGAGGATGAGTCAGGTGCTGAGGCTGCCACGGCAGAGCGCAGCCGCGGCTGGGAAAACACCACAGGCATCCGCACCTCTCCATTCATTCGGTTATGAAACAGGTGTGCCCGGCCTGGAGGCTGTTCCAAGGGCTGGCGATCTCCTACACGCAGGGCTTTAGGAAAATGGGGGAGCTGCCCAAACCTGGGTATCATCCCCAGAATCCCACCAGCCTCTGCAATCCCTTCCTCTGGCAGCAGGGCCCTGCCCTGGTTGTACCTGTACAAGGTCAAGTGTCTGGTCAAGGTTCAAGAATGGCTACTCTAGTCCCCAGTGCACCTGTCCCCTTGGGAAACGGGACCCTAAGCCTAGCATTCTGGCACATGGGAGTGCCTGGGGAGCAGTGCCTTGAAGGAGCAGGGCACTTGGTTGGGTCGTGCTGGGAAGGGGGAGGTTGGCACCTCCAAGCACTTGGTCCTTTTCCTCCTGTTTAAATTTGAGGCCACACTGCGGACCAGATTAACTTCACTCTTTGTTTTGGAGAACAATCGTGCTTCTGAAACAGACTGTGAACTTTTGTAACTTGGAAAGCAGAAACAAATCTCCACTTAGAGCCAGTCTCCCTTTAAAAAAAAAAAAAGGCCTATTTCAAACTGTTTTTATCTTTCCCATTATATTTTGGTTTGACCTTTAAGTAAAGACCTTTCTTAACCTGGCAGCCATTTTATTCAGCTTCCGACTTGAGAAAATGTTCCCTGCCTGTTGAGGACAGAAGCGTTAAGCAAATGTTTGCCTAACCTTTACTTCGAGCATAATCTTACCTTTTAATAAAATACACCCAAAAGGCTGCACTACAAGTTTTTCATAGCTCCGAGGTGTGTTCATAGCAGGAAGTGGAAGAATTTAAGAACTGTTTTGTTTGAATAGTTAAGTCCTGGCATGATGAGTCTGAAAGGGATGTGGCTGGGAACAGTATAAGGAGCTCTGAAGACAAGATAGAGACAACCCGTACCCCGTCTTGCTGCAGGGATGTGAGCTGTCTGGAGGTCTGAGCACAGACAGTTTGGAACGTTTGCCACACTGAAATGGGAATAGCCAGGGATAGATAGACCTGAGCTGTTGGGAAGAGAAAACATTTAGTTTTGGCTTTTCTCTCTTTTTTTTTCCCTCAGGGGTGGGGTGGGATGGGAACCTGAGGGAAATCTCAAACTTTGTACCACTGTGTCTTCAGCCATCTCTTCCCCAATGAATAAGGAATTGCAAATCTTTAAAAAGAATTTTTTTAATGTATATTTATTTTTGAGGGACAGAGACAAAGTGTGAGCAGGGGAGGGGAAGAGAGAGAGAGGGAGACACAGACCAGGCACCAAACTGTTAGCACATAGCCTGACGTGGGCCTTGAACCCATGAACCGCGAGATCATGCCATGAGTCAAAGTCAGAGATGCAACTGACTGAGCCACCGAGGTCTCCCAGATCTTATTTTTAAGTTTATTTTGAGAGAAAGAGAAGGAGAGAGCACACGAGTCAGGGAGGGGTGGAGACAGAGGGAGGGAGAGAATCCCAAGCAAGCTATGCACGTCAGCATGGAGCTGGGCACAGGGCTTGAACCTATGAACTATGAGATCATGACCTGATCCAAGATCAAAAGTCATATGCTTCACTGACTGAGCCACCCAGGTGCCCAAGACTTGTAAATCTTTTGGGTCAGAATCCGAGACCCTCAGTGAGCCCAGTTCTACTAGTGGACAGGGACCGCTGGGCTTAGAAGACGTACAGCCCTGTCTTGCTGCCTCTAGCACCCTTCATGCCCGCCCTTCGTCCCACGTCCTGTCCTGCTTCTGGCTTCCCTGCACAGGGCCTGCCTGGCAAGGACAGCACCAGTCACATGTTCTGTCTTGGTTTAGAAACGGGCCCTGAAACAAGGAAACGAGCAGAAGTAATTTATTGGGGAGATGATGCCAGAGATCATAGTGGGGAGGGGGGGAGTGAGGTGGAGGAAGAAAAGATAGGCACAGAGTGTGTTTTTTCAAGAAAGTCCTCCTCGTGGTCACCTGGAGCTCAGTTTCACTTGGCACCTCTGGGAGACAGTGCAGTCTGTGCCCCTCCAAGGATGGGGGTGCTGATACTTTATACACCAACCCCCATCTGTCACTGGTTAAGGGCCCCCCGCAGGAAATGTTAATCCCCTGGCACCCCAGACCGCCTTGAAAGGGGAGAGTAAACTCCAGGGACCATAAAGGCCACCAGGCTGAGATGCAGGTGTCTTGGACCAGGGGTCGAGAGCATCTGCTCTTCTTCCTCTCTATTGTTGCAACTTCTCTACCTGGGCTGGAGAGGGATCAGCAATCCGTCACATGGCTAGTGGCCTCCTGTGCCACAGACCCAGGTGACCGAGACTCAAAGAAGCAGGAACCAGGAAACCTTGGGCAGACCTGCCAGCCTGAGCCACAGTCAATCCAGCCTGTGCTTCAAAAGTTCTGCTTCAGGAAATGGGGGCATCTTCTGATGTCGGCCTAACAGCAACTAAGCTGCTATTTCATGGCTCCCTCGGTTCTTTCACCTTGGGGGGGCCCCTTCCTTGCAGGAGACCTCAGAGTGTAGGATCTGGAGCTCCCAAACCCAAATCCCAACCCCTAGTGTGTGTCTTAGCCAGCATATGCCTTCCTGTTGCTCAATGTCCATTCTGAAAAATGTAATACTAAAAAAAAGATACTATGTCACATGAGGGAAGGAGATTTTGAAGAGAAGGGCAAGAATGTGTTTTTTTCTCTTGAATTCATAAGCAATTTCATACACACACACACACACACACGCACGCACGCACACACGCACGCCACATTCAAGCTCATGAACCTGGAGAAGCAGAGGTTAAGTTCAAGCTTCCTTCCAAAATCTACATTCTTTTATTTGGCTTCTGGTATGGGATAAAGTAACACATTTCAAATTAGGCTTTAGTTCTCCAGTTACGGATCTCTTTTAAACAAACCCACAAGCGTAATAGGTGAGATCTGCATGGTATTTTTCTCCCCTTCTCAGAGCCACCGTGTGCGCTGAAAAGTACGTCACGCCTGGAGTTATTAACGTCTAAGTAAAGAGTGAGAAATGTCAACATGAAGCTAAACACACGGCGTTTAAATTTTAATTGTGTAAAGGAGGAAAACATTTACCTTCTTACCATCTAGGTTCTTTGGATGGCCTAATCATTGAATTGATGTAAAACAGATTAACAGGAGAAGAACAGATGTAGTTTTGTACACACAGGAACTCCTAGAAGTGGGACACTCAGAGAAGTGACCAAAGCTGGAAGCTTTTTGCCTTGTGGACAAAGAAACAATTATTTGTGAAAATTTGACAGAACAAAGAGAGTTTGGGGCTTGGGGTGGCTGGTTAGTGAAGAGGGTAGCCTGTCGTTTCTGCACACTTCTTGTCCCTAAATTCCCTCTCTGGTGATCGAGAGGCCTCCCCACTTCCAGGTGTAAGGAGGGTATCCTTCACATGGGGAATTTATTTCCTGCTTTCAGGGGGGACAAGCGAGGGTCAGAGCGTCCTTCTTGCCCTGGCTATTTCTTAAGTAACTTTAATTCAAAATGGCCAGTATGCCAAATGGCACATTAGGGGGTGATGTATTCTGCTTCCCCTCAATTGTAGCCACAAATGTAGAGGTACTCTATAAATATATTTGTGTGCTTAGGAAGCTCTCCCAAGAAAGGTTAAACAGGATGACAATAGCAAAGGAAGAGGGGGAAATAAAGAGAAAAAGGTTCATGTCGGGTAAAGACAGTTGATGCTATTGAAATTGACAGTGCATACATTACTGAGGGGTAAGGAAGCACTAATTTTGCTTGAAAAATAATAAGACATTGTAATCATCTTCTGGAAGAAGTTGTAAAGCTAGGAGGACATGATAGCTGTTTGAAAAGCAATTAAGCAATCTCCTAGAGGAGACTGAAAGGGATGCAGGAAGAAATGCAAATAGCCCTCAGTCCCCATCATGTGTCAGCCTTCACTAGCCCCGAACCTTCCTGGAGCCGATGAAGGGTGTTTTGTGAAATGTTACATCAGGAGCAAGAGCGCGCACGGAGAGAGCATGAAGCAAAAGGACCGTGTTTCAAGTTAGGAAGAAAGGGAATTGCTGATGTTCATTTGTAACTAGCTGGTTGCAAAATGGAGGTTTCCTCTGTGCTGTCATAGCTCCAGACGGTGTGGCATGCGTGTGTCCAACTCTATCTAGTGGTTCATTACAAATTTAGGAAATAGAGTGCCTGGTTGGCTAAGTTCAGAAAACATACAACTCTTGATCTCAGGGTCATGAATTTCAGCCCACGTTGAGGGTAGAGATTACTTTAAAAAAAATTAAAAAAGAAAGGAAGGAAGAAGGAAAGAAAGGAAGGAAAGAAGGTAGGAAGGCAGAAAGAAAGAAAGAAAGAAAGAAAGAAAGAGAGAGAGAGAGAGAGAGAGAGAGAGAGAGAGAGAGAGAGAGAGAAAGAAAGAAAGAAAGAAAGAAAGAAAGAAAGAAAGAAAGAAAGAGAAAGAAAGAAAGAAAGAAAGAAAGAAAGAAAGAAAGAAAGAAAGAAAGAAAGAAAGAAAGAAAGAAAAAGAAAGAGAAAAAGAGAGAAAGCAAGCAAGCAAGCAAGCACACAGCCAGGTAATTGCTTAGGCCTTCCTAGCATTTGTCACTCACTCAAAATTCACCTACTGATTGTCACCCCTTACAGTAGGCTTTCTCCACTTGGACATGACTGACGTTTGAGTCTGGCTCATTCCTGGTTGGGGGCACTCCTGTGCAGAGTAGTGTGTTAAGAAGCAACACAGACATCTACCTCTAAATGCCAGGAATGTGCCCTCCAGTAGGAACAATCAGATGTGTGTCCTGAGTAATGGGGGAGGGGTATGAGGTCAAAGTCACCCTGGGTTGAGAATCATCGTGTTAGATGAAGTAGAAATCCAGACTCATGGCGTCATGGGAAGCTTGTGAGTTTGAAGCCAGGTGGTCTAGCTGCAGATCCCACGCTTTTAAGTCAATGATCTGGGACACGGAGTCCTATATGTTGCAGGCACACGGTGGCGCCTCTAGTGGGGGCTGAGAGTTGTGTTAATTTTATTTTTAGAGGAGCTTCTACTCTCCCAGCTCAAAGTGCTAAGGCTGCTTTTCTATAAACGAATTAAATTAGCTGAAACAATCTCTGAGGTCTGCAGGGCTCCATATCCGGGGCAAACATACAAAACGGGTCTGAAAGTGAAATGTTAGCTTTCGCCTAACGTGTGAATTTTCGAATCAGTTGAATTTATGGTAAGGTCAGCAGTAAAGGCTATTACTACCCCTATATCTATGCCGTGTGACAAGCAGATTTTAGGATTGTGTATATTGGGAGGAAGGGGTGAGGTTGGAGAGCCCACCCAAGGAAGTGGCCCGGACATTGATGATCCTGAATGCTACGAAGGGCACACATAGCCTGGGGGGCTGACTCCTTTCGGAAGGTCTCTCTGTACGCCAGATCCCAAGTTCACCACTAGGTGTCACTCTAGTCCTGCCAAAGTTTCTCCCTACAGCTAACCGGCATCGACGTTTCCGGGCCGCAGAAGCTGATCAAGGGAGAAATCGGGGACTGGATTAGCCCCCACTGCAACCTTTCATCAGTGATGGGCCAGAAGAAAGTTCTGCTTTCTTGATGGGTCCAGACCCCCAGTTGGGACTCGGAGGCCTGAGTAAGATCAGGCAGGAGCGGCCACCCGCGGGGCCTACTAGAGATTTCACCCTTGTCCTTCTGGCCACCTCCCGGACCCGATTTCCTGGGAGTTACGCTTCCATAAATCCCTGTACACAAACCCTCATCGCAGGGTCAGCTTTGGGAAGCCTGATGAAATATTGGTTGCAATATTGGTTCTTTTCTCCTGTGATCATGGATCTGCCTGCTTCAGTGGGATTCAGGGGCACATCTCACTGAGAGCAGCCTTTGCCTGCAGGACAAACTGGCGTTGCAGGGACAATCCAGCTGGCCCCTTCTGGACCTACCGTCCTTCGCAGCTGAGGCTGGTGCCAGAGCCAATGTGTCTGCTTCTGGCCCCTAGGAGTCAAGACTCAAGTTTTGTCTGCTAATCCATGTGCGGCAGTGGCATTAATCATTAGTGGTAGCAGAAGGCTTGGGGAAAGATCTAGGAGCTGATATAAAAGGCAGGGGAAAGGAGAAACAACTGGGAAAGCCTGAGTGACTAGTGCAGTGAGTGAGTGGACAGCCAGGGACTACAGCTCAGGTTTCCTGCCCTTAGTTTATAGAAATCTGTAAGTGGGGTTGCCCGGTGGCTCAGTCCTTTACCATAGGACTCCTGGTTTCCGCTCAGGTCATGATCGCAGGGTTCTTGGGTCTGAGGCCCTAGTCAGGCTCTGTGCTGCTGGTGTGGGGCCTGCTTGGGACTCTCTCTCTTTCCCTCTCTACCTCTCCTGCTCATGCTCGCACTCTCTCTCTCTCTCTCTCTCTCTCAAAATAAAAGTTTAAAAAAAAGTAAAAAAAAAAAAAGAAATCTAAAAGCTGGCATGGGATCCCCGCCCCCTCCACCCGCTTGACATAGAGTTGCTCGAATGAATTAACATTCCCATCTCGACTACAGCATTTGGCCAGGATAAATTCACCTGCTGAAGCAAACAGGAAAAGGGGAAGGGAGGGCAAGAAGGGTTGCGAGGCCGGGAAAGCGAGTGAGACATGAGGAGCATCGCCTCATCCTTCCCTCCCAAATACACACTTGAGCGCAGCCTACATTTACAAGGAAATGATTAAAACAATTGCTCACGTGTGACAGCAAAGTCATTTCCATTTAGAAAAATATTTAAATCACAGCTTAGGGAGCGTTTCTCTGTCTTTGTTAATGATGGTTTAGAGGGTGGATGCTCTGAAGCCTGCGGATCGATAGGCGTTTTCCTGATTAAATTACCGGCATGTGGGATACTTGCACGTGACGCAGCCAAGACACGGTAATATGGGAAGGCCCGGAAAGTCCCCAAAATTGTATTTCAAGGAAATACTAATAGCTTGTGTCATTTCTTTCTTGCATTTCTTCCTCACCATTTCAGATAGATGAGACTGATTGTTGAAGAAATGAGATTTTCTTCCCGGTGCTCGCTTTTATTTCTTCTCTCCACTCAGAGCCAAAATACCCGCTCCCTCCAGAGATCTGTTTAAATTCTACATGAAGGCGCTTAATATTTCCCTGTATTAAGTCGGATCCAGGAGGGCACAAGCGTCTCCTCA
>NC_043711.1:65735997-65741338 GCF_006229205.1 Suricata suricatta
GTTCTAATTTACCTCTTACGAGTTTGCATTCCCAGCCACTTGCCCCTTGAATAAGGGGTGGACTTTTAGCAAAAAGGACTGCTATTAGCAAGAATACCTGACTGACCTGCAGGGATGAGCTCGTGGTGCCTCCCTGGGATTTTCAAAGCTCCGCTTTACATCGTCCTTTCTTGCCATTTGCTGACGTTTGTTCTCTTCGTTTGTTCCAGGGAAGTGGCCAAAAAGGGGAATTCAAAAGCTTGTACTCTGAAAATGAGGTGTCCTACACATCTATAGACTCATTAAATAGGTCAGTGTCCCCAGTTTCTGTAGGACTGCAAGGGCTTCACTCAAAAGGACCCCCGGCCACTTATTTATTAGTCAGCCCAAGCATATGTCACAATTACAAGCACTCAGACGGAGACTCTGACACCATGTCAAGTTGCTGTTGGCTGGACATCAGACAGCAGAGAATCCGGTGGCTTGCTGCCATTTGCAACATGCTCTGAGGATAACGGAGGATGTGCGAGGGTCAGGCTAAAAGTTGGAGAGTGATGGGGCTTTATTTCAAGGCAACAATATCTCCCTGGTTTGTTCTGTTTAGCCAGGTGTGTTTTCAATGTCTCTTTGCCAGACCAGAGACCTCCCCCTGATAATGAAGGCAGGGAAGACGTGCCTGCCATCCCGGACATCGGATGGAGCGCTTGCCAAGCTCTGCATGTGCGCGTGCGGGAGCATGTGTGTCTGTATCTTCGTGCCAAGTAGGTGCAGTACACCTTGCATACAACTTCAAAAACGTCATGGAGAAACACAAAAGCGTTCTAGAAAGAAAAGATGCTCAAGATACCTTTTTGATTCACTTAAAAAAAAGAATCGTAATTCCTCAAAAGTTTCAAAAACATTTCAAAAGCCTCTCATTTTGAAGTGAATTTGCTACACATCCTCTGTGTGCTATGTACTGTGCTGGGTGATTTTATACACTGTATCTTATTGAACCTGATCCTCATAATCACTCCCCAAAGTTAGTGATTATTATCCTCAGAGACCTTATTATTCGCACATGTAGGTGAGTAAAGTGGGGGACAAAGAGGCTCACAGACAGCAGAAGACTGAGTCATCACGTCACATGATGTGCGAGAGTCCCAGGGGGTCTCAGATCCACAATTCACATGACAGGGATTTCACTGGCTTCGACATAATATGGGGGACCTGCCAAATGCAGCCTACTCAAGTTACTTGCATTTGTTTTTAAAATGACTTGTATTTATTATAGGATCATTTAACACAACAAAGGGATAGCCCATAAGAAATCATGTACTCTAGAATCTAGTCAGAGTAAACTTCTCGGGACACCTGGATGGCTCAGTCAATTAAGCGACTGACTTGATTTCTGCTCAGGTCATGATCTCAAGGTTCATGAATTCAACCTCTGCTTGGGATCCTCTCTCTCCCCCTCTCTTTCTGTCCCTCCCCTGCTCACACTTGCACTCCCTCTCTCTCAAAATAAATAAATAAACTTAAAAAAAAAAAGAATAAACTTCTCATTAGCGTGCATTCCACACATATGCATACTTTTTTAGAGAAGTAGAAGCCACAGTACCTCAGTCTCAGGTGGGTGATTGTTGAGGTCCATGGAGGCCTTCTCTCTTCCTGGTGTCATGTGTTTTGGATCCTGTATAAGGCTCTTTTCAGAGTAAGGGTCAAGATGTCTGGCTGGAGACATGAACGTCCAGCATCCGGAGAACGGAGGAACAGTATTCACCCCTGCGCCAGAGCGAGTCCACCAATCCTTGGAAACACAAGGTGCTTTTGGTCTGGTTTTGTTATTTACCCTCCTGCTCTAATGGTTATATGCAAATGAGACAATCCAACTTTGCTGAGCCTAAATAGGATCATTTACATAATTGCATCCATCTGGCTGTAGGTCTCAAAGATAAACAAATATATAATATATTTGATTCCTGTGAGAATAATATATTGATTCCTATATGGAGCTCTCAGTGGGGCGTAAATGACCCTCACTTGTTGGTGTTAATGAAGGTCTGCGGCCAGACCCAGACTTCAAATCAAAATAACATGCTCTATCTGCATCAGGTCACAAAATTGCTAGTGGAATGACTTGGGACTATTTCAGGTAATTTCAGGTGTTTTTTCTTAAAGAGATGCAACTGCCAAAAAAAAGTATGCAGTCTGGAAATATCTTCGATTTAGAAATTCCAGAAGGTCTGAATGGGAAATTGCAATGTCTTATCAGTGGAGCATCTGGCACATTATAGCACAGCTCCTTGAGGGAAGGCCACTCTCCCTCCAGCCCTCTCGGGTCAGATAATACTGCTGCCCCATAGGGGCCCTGCTCCTAGGGTCCCCGGATTCTATTCCACGCCCCCGGGATACTTCAACCTTGCAAACAACCCAGCAAGGAAGGTGCTGTTAACCCCATTGATAGCCAAGAAAAGTGAGGTCCAGCGAGGTCAGGACCTGATTCAAGCACGCATAGAGCGACAGCCCTTAAGAGATGCACAGCCTATCTTGTTCCAGGTGCCCTGGGCTCTCTTCTCATCCAACTTCCCTGAGCTACCGATTACACAGTTCCCTTAAAGAAGATTTCATTTCGTTCTATTGCCTGCCAGTGTGTTTCATGCCCCGACTGTTCTCACTTCTGATGGCTGTCAGCACTTCTCTTGTCCTGCGATGCTAACGCGTTTGAAAAACTCTGCTGTAGGCAACGTCTCACCATTTGCCCTAAATTGGCCCCTGAGATCTACTTGCCTGTGCTACCCATCCCCCCCGTACTGTCCTTCATGTTCTGTGACGTCAGGAAGGACGAAATTCTTTTTTTTATTAGTTTCAAGTGTACAATACAGTGATTGAACAATTCTATACGTTACTCAGTGCTCATTATAATAAGCGGGCTCTTAATCCCCTTCCCCTGTTTCACCAGCCCCCCACTCACCTGTCCTCTGGCAACCACCAATTTGTTATCTGTAATTAAGAGTCTACTTTTGGGGGGTCCCTGGGTGGCTCAGTTGGTTAAGCACCGAACTCTTGGTTTTGGCTCAGGTCATGATCTCACAGTTCATGAGTTCAAGCCCCTCATCAGGCTTTGAGCTGACAGTGCAGAGCCTGTTTGGGATTCTCTCTCTCTCCTCTCTTTTTGTCCCTCTCTCACTAGTGCTCTTGCTCTCTCTTGCTCTCTCTCTCTCTAAAAATAAATAAATAAACTTTAACCAAAAAAAAAGTCTATTTTTCAGTTTGTCTCTTTCTTGTTTGCTTGGTTTTGTAAATTCAACCTGTGTGAAATCATATGGTATTTGTCTTTTTCTGACTGATTTATTTCACTTAGCATTATACTCCATCCATGTTGTTGCACATGTCAAGATCTCATTCTTTTACATGGCTGAGTAATATTGCATTGTATATACATAAGAGATGATGAAAATCTCTTTTCTCTCCTAAGAGGAGACAATGCAAGCTACATGGAAAAAATGTAAACATGGAAAAAAGCTAAACACTACGCACCCACGCGCGCACACACACACACACACACACACACCCTCCGTTTGGAAATATCAAGGAAACCTACAAGTTGGAATTCTTTCGAGGATCCAATTCCCAGTTGTTGGAGGTTGTTTCCTTTAATGTCTGTTGGGAGAGGTCATCGAAAGGACATGACTGCCAATGGGCCTTCGAGCTGCACCAGAACAGTCAGTAGAGGCTCTTCACCAGTCCTGCAGCTACCCATGACAAGTCTCCTATAGAAGTCCCTTCCTTAAGGAAACTGCCACCTACCAATATGGAGTGTCTTTCAGGGTCTCCCCTTGCCCTCCCAGGGCCCAGTTTCAGATCTCACAGGAGCTCCCAGGGCTGCAAAGCAACACTGGCAGTGATTGAGAAAGTTTCAGAGGTGTTAAGATATCCTTGCTCATGGTGCACTGGGGTGGCGCAGTCAACTGAGCATCCAACTTCGGCTCAGGTCATGATCTCATGGTTGGTGGGTTTGAGCCCCGCATTGGCTCTTTCGGGGCCTGGAGCCTGCTTTAGATTCTGTTTCTGTGTCTCTCTGCTCCCGCCCCTCTCAAAAAGCAAATAAACATTATAAAAGTATATCTATCCTTCCTCGTTGTGGGAAGGAAGGAAGAGTCTTCAAGTGGAGGTACATTCTGGAAGGTCTCACTGCACCCCCACACTCTCACTCCCTCACCCCATGGCCCTGTTTTCTGTTTTCTCTAAGGTGGAGATTGGCAGACTCCCAAGCCAGTGCCTGCAGTAGCGGGACAGGGCGAGCGGGGCTACTGAGAGGGCCGGGTACTGGTTTAGGAAAGTTGAAATCCTGCCGTTTAACCTTGGGAGAGCTGCTTCAGCTCTCAAGTGCTCTAGCTTTTTTCATTTGTTTCTTTATGTGTAAGATAAGAGGGAACGAAAATCAGTGTTTCTCATAACCTTTCATGCCGAAGGGATTCAGAACATGCTAACCCAAAAGATGCCCCTTTGGCATATTGATTATTTTGAGCTGAAGGCAGTCAAGAAACCGCAGGTGCAGGAAGGGCTTGCTGACCTCCCCCTTTCTACCTAAAAACAGGTCATAAAATCTCCCATGTGAAAGGTGCCCTCGCTGCACTGCGGAGCGAACACTCATCACCAGGCGCTGGGAGGCGGTGCTGAAATGGATCTGTTCAAACAGCCGACTGAAACAACCCTTATCTTCCACTAGTTCCCTTGTTTATTTCCTAGTCACTAGTCCATGATTTACTGCCCTGAGCCCAAGCCACTTTGTCTTGTCACGTCTCACAATTTGTTGTTCATTGTCTAAAGAGGTACAGAAGTGTGTGGATCTAATGGCTTCTTTGGGTCTTCATTTCCCTATCTACATGTAAAAATATTAAATTAAACACATACAGTTTTCCCCTGGCAATCTATGTCAGTTTAATTCTTAGGTCCAGCCGGAGACCCCAGCAGGGGAGAAGGGGGCTTCTCTTTCCCTACAAGGCATATGTGAATCTTGAATGTGGGGTCTTATTAATGTGCCAATTCTAATTCAGAAAGCCTGCAGAGAGGCTCTTCACCTTCTGAAAGGCTAGATGGTGTTTAAAGTCCCTGAGGTGTTTTCATTCTGTGTCCTAGGGTTTTGGAGTGCTGATGGGGGGCTGGAGCTGACAGCCAAGAAGGAACTCTTGAGACGTCTTGGTGCAAAAAAGGTGATTTTTATTAAATAAAGCACGGGGCCAGGACCGTGGCAGAGAGAACTGCACTGGGGTTGTGAGGAATGACTGGTTACACACTACGGAGTTGGGGGAGGTACAGGGGAGGGCTCCAGAAGGGGTTTCATATGCTAGAGAGAACAGAGAAGATACCGGAGGCCCAG
>NC_043711.1:65741438-65825183 GCF_006229205.1 Suricata suricatta
GCCTCCAGGAATGAGGAGAATCCCTACTGTGTTAACCTTGATGCTTTGCTAGAGGAAAATGAACCTTAGCTTGACTATTGCCAAGCTAGGCCTCCAGTATCTTAAGGAGTCCTCTTTAGCATATGAAAATCCCTTTGGAAACCTCCCTTTTGTCTTTACCTCCCCCAACTAAATAGTATATAATCAGCCACTCCGCACAACCCCAAGGCATCTCTTTCTGCCCACAGGTCCCATAAGGGTGCTTTATTTAATAATATCATCTTTTTGCATCAAAGACGTCTCAAGAATTCTTTCTTGGCTATCAGCTCCAGACCACCAGCACTATTCCAAAACTACATCAGTAAGACAGACACAGAGACTGGTGGGTTTGCTTTTGGGGGGCTTCTGGAGGGTACCATTTTACTTGATGGAATCCCATAGGAAGTTGGCAAAAACATATTCACCCCAAGTCACAGTGGATACATAATGGAAAAACGATCCTGGGGTCCCAGTCTCCGACTTGTCATTAATGCCCTCCTCCTCATGCTTGTGGGATGAACAGACCACAGAAAACTGAGGAACTAACCCCATTTCCAGGCTCCTACCAGACTCGTGATACCCCAGGGTGAAAAATGTCTTCCAAAAATTTTGAAGCCAGAAATTGTGAACTTTTTTGAGTATAGGCATTTTAATTACACGTAAACAAAGACTCATGACTACATAAAAAGAATTATACCAAGGATACACAATCAAAGCAAGTTTCCAATTAAATGTAGAAAAACTCGTGGGTCCATTGGCACCATCAATCCCTCACCAGATTTCTTCACCCATCACCTTTGACTGGGGGAATTTACGCAGGAAGAGGAAATTCAAAGCGGAAATAGAAGTAGAGAAATAACCCACAGGCTTTTCTCTCCCTCTGCCTCTTGACAGCACGTATGAAGGGGAAACTTTTCTACCACAAATACTTCATAAGCTGCTCCACCCGAATCATATCCACACATACCTATTTAAAATTTGAGGAGAGGTAAATCAATCATTCAGAAGATAAAATTATTCAGTAAAAATAATCCATGAAATTTGTAGAAGTTTATTTATTTAAGTAATCTTATACCCAAAGTCGTGCTTGAGCTCACAACCCTGAGATCAAGAGTCACATGCTCTTCCAACTGAGCCAGCCAGATTCCCCCGTGAATTTGTTTTTTTTTTGTTAAAGAGAAAGAGGCATAGTCCAAACATCTATGAGTCGAAAGAGCTCCCTCCTCCCACCAGCTTTATATCCCAAAGGCATCAAATATTAAAAGTGACAACAATCCTAGACAACATCAGCAAGAATACTCCTAGATGATAGAGCCCCTTTGGGTATATTATAACACTCTGAATGGCCAGCGAGACAAATAATTAGAAAACAGTATGTCCAAAGGAAGACTTATGACCTACCAGGTTTATATAAGGAGGCAAAGAGCTGGAAAGAATTATTATTTAGAAATAATACAAATGAACCATCTTCTATATGCATCCCTGCTACGAAAAGATTCTCTCGGCTGAAAATTAACTTCTTTCAGTTCTCCCACTTGAGCCAAAGGCTGGCCTGCCTCAGGTGGTGGGAAGACCAGGCCCACAGAGAACTTTAACCTCTTCCTTCATCTCCTACCACCTGCCCCGAAAGGCCCAGACCTCCTGTAAGGTAACAAAGCCTTCACACAAAAGTTAGGAATTAGGGATATGTATTTTTGTTGTTATTTTGCTTTTTTGTCTTTATTTTTTGGTGTTTTCCTTTATATTTGCAGGTTTGTCTACTTTCTTACTCACAGAAGAAGTCAATATCCTGGAAAAAAAAAAGCAAAAGCAAAATAAAAACCAAAACCAAACAAACAAACAAACAAAAACAAAGATTGAACTGAGCAGACAGGACCAGAAAACAGATAAAGCTTATTTAAAAACCATAGGTAATCAAAGGGAAATTTGGATTTAAAATAAGGTTGAGCCCCAAAGAGTATAACATAATTATCACTTTAAGTCAAAAACTCCTTGAAATGAAGGTTCTCAAGTACACTTTAAATGTGTGGTTAGTTGACATATTCAAGCTTAATGCTTAAAAGTGATGACAGGCGAGCCCCGTGTGTGGGTTGGGCAATGTTTTGAAGTTATTTCATGCAGCAATTAGCTCCAGGAGAATCTCTTCAAAACAACCACCCTTCAAAATAGCTCAAAAGGGATCTTTTATTTCTGTTCTGGGGTTTGCAAGACCCCAGGGCATTGGAAAGAGTATAATTTCTTTTTCAAACGTAAATAGAATCTATTTACCACCAAAATAAGTCATCCAAAGATTTTTTTTCCGCAGAATGTTTCGATTTGATTAGATACAGGTGCTAATTTTTTCCTAGCCCAAGTGTTTTAGTAAATAAACGTAACCGTCAGTTATGAGTGCATTAATACTATTTTATTTTCTTTCTTTGTGACAGGGACTCCTTTCTACGGCAACTTGTATCTAAAAACAAACGGGGGTGGGTAGGTTCACTACTCTTTCAGCACTGAGAGTAGGTGTAAATGCTCTCCCAAACCTCCCTGTTTCAAGGAAACCCTGGTTGCAAGTAGGGGCGTTGTTCCACACATCTTGTAAGGGACAGGATGCATTTTTAACACCTGCCTGCCTGACCCCAAAACCTGAGTCCTTCTCTGGCCCACCCTGAGCCCTGAGACACTTACCGTAGTGGGGACTTCTTCGGTGGCTTCTTGGTATACATGTTGCTCCTCCACCAAGCTGCTGGGGAAATACCCCACGGTTCCCATCTCACCCTCCTGGCCATCTCCATACACCTGAGTGCCCAAAAGAGTAAGAGTAGGAGAGGGCCAACGTCAGTGCACTTCTAGAAACCCGCTGGCATCACATTTGTTACGTAAATGCCTCGCTTCTCGCTCTGGGTCCCTGAAGGACCTCCGTTCTGAATTTGAGGTTCCCTCACAGCAGCTAAGTCAACCCCCAGAAAGCGTGTGTCTGTTTTTCCGTAGCCTGGTCTTACCAGGCTCACTTAGAATTCCTTTATTTTATGCAATCTTGTGAGCTGCCCGTAAACAAAGTCAAAAAATTTTGCAAAAAATAAACAGGTATTTTTCTTTTAAAGGACTGTCACTGCTCAGTTGTTAAAGATTCAAATGCACAGATATCTGAGTGAATTGAAGATGTAATCCTTCATGACTTGAGAATCTATCTGTGAGGCTGCAGATGAGGGACAGGCAGTCAAGCCTGCTTCGTCCCTCCCTGGGGCTCACCCCTGCATATTTTCATTGAAGAAAGTAGATTCTCTGGAATGGAAGCAGGTGTAAAAATTTCCTTTAAAATAATGAAGTATAGACTGACTGCCAACACGCATCCGTTTTACTTGGCAAATCCACTCAAACATTTTTGAGTAAGTTTCAAACTCTTTGAGACATTAAAGCCTTGTGTGGTTAGCTAGTCCTTCTTGCCAAAACATCACATAAACCTACACTTGGATTTGTTTCGGAATTGTCTTTGTTTCTTTGAAATGCAATAAAAGCAAATATCTGTGAATTTTTGCACTTGCCTCTGCCACTTCTCCATTGTTCAAAAGAGCTAGTAAGATAAGGTAAGTCCTAGAGAAAACATTAAGAGCAACGTATGTCAAGATGTATGTGTATTTGTAAGAATTTCATCTTACACTGCCAGCCCAAAATTCTCCAGCTCCGTTTTCTTTCACCAGCTTTGAGTAGACATAAATCTGCTGCCCTTCTTTAACATTAATGAACCTACAGTCCGGGGCATTGAAATCTTCTTGAGCTCTGGCCAGAGAAATAGTATCTGGAAGAAACAAGACAAAACATTGCAATGACTACATTTTAGTCCCCTGGATTTTATAACAGTAAAAAGGCCAAGCGTATCAGAAAATTTGGAAATCAGAGTGACTAATAACTCCCAGCTCACAGCTCCTGTTTAGTTTAAGAAGAGTAATCTATCCAAGTATTAAAACCACATCCATCAGAATCTTAACCAAGTAGATTCACCAAAGGTACAGACCAGGAGAAACAATGCTAACAACATACATGTCAGAGAAGACTCACACCCCTATTAGATTTTATGCTGTTAGTGGATTTTTTTTTCCAATTATATAATGGAAAGATAATGAAAGGCATAAGAAAGGTCCTTACACACACACTCGTCATCCGCACAGAGCTTCTTGGAAGCAAGTCTGTCCATAAATATTCCGTGCACAGCACATATGGCCACAAGACCTGGGAGAGAAAGTAATAATAGTCTTGCCATCTTCCCTTTCTGCTGTTCTTCCTATCGTTCCTTAACTGGAAGTGGAAACTGACTGCAGTGGTTCCAGTCTTTTACGTGGAAGCCAGACATCTGGGTCAGTCCCCGGCCAATGGGAAGGTGCCCACTGTTCCTTCCTCTGCTTTCATAACATCTTCTGGCCTCCAGGGGCTATTTTGCATCTGGTTTTCCAAAGAGACTCAAAAGTTACGTCCTTTTTTACACACAAATGATATCCCAAAATGGCCCACGATGGGGAAAGCCACTTTAGCTGTGGCATATCGCACCAGCAGGGCATTGTGGAAAGAACTATGGGAATTTTAAATCATTTAAAACAATTTTTTAGCTCAAGTCTCCTATTCTCTCAACTTACAAGCAAAGATAGATCGACTCTAGGAAATCTGCCAAAAATGTGAGATCTATATCCTTAGTACACATAATTTTCATTGAAACAAGTCCAATTAATAAACACCTTTATGGGGCACCTGGGTGGCTCAGTTGGTTAAGGTCTGTCTTTGGCTCAGGTTATGATCTCGAGGTTTGGTGGGTTTGAGCCCCTTGTTGGGCTCTGTGCTGACAGCTCAGAACATGGAGCCTGCTTCCGATTCAGTGTCTCTCTCTCTCTCTACCCCTCCCCCTGCTCACACACTCTCTCAAAAACAAACATTAAAAAAATAAAGTAAAATAAACACCTAAACTCATATAATAGATAAATTGAGGATGCTTAAGTTTGTAAGTCATTCATGATAGGATTCTTGGAAGTCACATTTGTCCTGGGGCAGACATGGTTTGTAACACATAAGCTGTTATCATATCTAGACCCTACAATTGAGGAAAGGAAGGAATAGGTGGAATAGAAAGAAATAGCTGTCTTTTTCTTTTTTCCTTTCTGAGATCTCTGAAATTCAGTCTCAAAATGCCCAATGGGTAGAGAAAGGAGAAAGTAAGAGGTTTCCCTTACGGCCCTTCTCCCTGCTTCTGGGAATCTTTCCCATGGAAAGAGGGGCCCTACTAGAAGTCACCAGAGCTGAAGTGCCAGTACACAGCTCCATCACTCAACAACTATTTCCTGAGCACCTACTGTGCGCCAGGCACTGTTCTAGGCACCAGAGATATAGCAGGAAATAAAAAAGGCCCTGGTCCCAAGGATTTACTGTCTATTAGGAGAGACAGATTTTAGGTAGCTGCTTTTTATTCATTTATTTTATTTTTTATTTTTTTGTTTTTTGTTTACTTTTGCGAGAGAGACAGGGAGAGACGGCGTGAGCAGGGGAGGGTCAGAGAGAGACTGAGACACAGAATCTGAAGACAGGCTCCAGGCGCTGAGCTGTCAACACAGAGCCCGATGTGGGGCTTGAACCCACAAACCGTGAGATCATGACCTGAGCCAGAGTCAGATGCTTAACTGACTGAGCCACCCCGTCACCCCAGGTAGCTCCTTTTTATAGGGCTTGGGGCTGTATCTATTTTATAAGGTGTACTCCCCCCATTGTTTCTAGAATAGAGGTCCCTGTCAAGATGCCCTGTCCAACTTGGCTGATGATGAGATCTCAGAGCAGAACATCCTCCTCCCTCCCCCAAAGATGAGGGATAAGCATTCAACTTGCAAAATAATTTTGTTCAAAACTGGGGATAAACTTGTAAAGCAAAAATATTCCCCATGTAATAAGAGTTTTATTCGGGGGTGAATGTGTGTCTGTGTGTTATTTTCAGGGGACACTCTTTTCTACAACTGGCCCAGATTTGGATGCTTGTTTAACTCAGTATCTTCATTGTAGGTGAAGCAACCGTGGCCCAGCAGAGGCCAGAGCCCCCTGTCCTAACCACCCCATCTAAAGCTTCCCCAGCAGGACTGTGTCCAGAGCTGTCTCCATTCATCCACGGTCAAATCAGAATTGAGATTTTTACATTCTTCATTTCCTGTTTCACTTCAAGGGCAGGATGAATCAGAAATCATTTCCGAAAGCAGGCTGTCAGGGCACTTTTCCTTCCTATAATCTAGGGGCCTAAGACGGTCTCTGGGAAAACTAAAGCATTGATTAAATCTTCTTACTCCTGATTGGGCAGCTGTTTTCCAGACGGTTACAGTCTCAAGCCAGCACTCAACAGGAGAGTTAAAAGACAATTGCCATTTAGGAGGCACTTAACAGAAACGAGGACTGCACAAACTCGGATTGCCGCACCGTGTACAAGCCTCCCCACCCCCAAAGCGGAGGGAAACGTTGAATAAAGCCACAACCAAGCCAACGCAACAACTTAGCAAACTAAGGCTGATGCTAACACAAAGCATTATTGGCTATTTAAAGGTTAGAGAGGTAAAGAAAAGAGCCTTCTGAGTGCATCCTGATTGGGCCTGAGATGTCCTAGCAGTCTGTGGCGGGCAGAGATGAGATGGAAATTAAAGTTTTGCTTGCAGACTGGAATTTAACTTAAAATAGCTCAGCAATCCGGTGTACCTGGAGGCATACTCAAGGCACTGCGGATACCGGGGTCCAGAGAAGTGCTCTGTCCTGAGCATCCTCACCTTCTACCTCCGGATTTTCAGATGTATTCTCTGAGCATTTAGTCCCCAGATGACATTCTTCTGCTTTAGTTCCTAAATTAGTTCTCGTTCTGGAGTTCTTAAAATGGAGGCGCTGGCTTTTTTAAGGTCTAAAAATAGGCTGGGACAGTGGAGAGGGTGGAGGCAGCCTCCTTGCTGTGACCTACAAGGCCCTGGAAAATCTAGGCCCTCTGCCCCCCTGAAGTCACCTCCTGTAACTCCCTCCTTGCTCGCTCTCTTCCTGCCATACCAGCTGCTCGGTCTTTTGAAAGTGCTGAGCTCATTTCTACTTCAGGTCCTCCTAAGCTTATTGCTGGAGGCTTCCCTCCATATGCTGGCACTCAGGTCTCTGGACAAGACGTGTCCTCAGCCAGACCCGTTTCACAAGGCCATTCTTGCCTTCCTCCAACCCAGTCGGCCCATCGGGTGACCGTGGTACATACTCATCACTTACCACTACCTGACATACCTCATCTATGTGGTGGTGCTTTGTCCCCAGGCCCCACGATGAAAGCTCCAGGAGGTGGGGACCTTGTCTATCTTGTCCATCGCTCTATCGTTAGCACCCAGAAAAATCCTTGGTACTCAAAAGTAAATATTCACTGAGTGAATGCATGGCCCCCCTGAAATTGTATGTTTTTATTTTCATTATTCCTGGGGAAAGCCCTTAGGTTTTAACAGACTTCAAAAGAGGTTCAGGGGGCCCATGGTGTCTCAGTGAACAGTCTGACTCTTGGTTTCTGCTCAGGTCATGACCTCAGTTTTGTGGGTTTGAGCCCTGTGTCCAGCTCTGCACTGGCAGTGTGGAACCTGCTTGGGGTTCTCGCTCTCTCCCTCTCTCTGCCCCTCCCCCAACCGCACTCTCTCTCTCTCTCTCTCTCTCTCTCAAAATAAATAAAGAAAAAAGAAGAAAAAACCCCAAGAGGTTCATAACACCCCAAAATCAAGACTTGCTAACTAAATTATTAAGACAGCGACTCTGGGGTTTTGTCACCAAAGCCTGGTCTCCAGAATGGCACCTTCAGCATCATGTTATAAGGCCCCTCGGACCCCACCCCAGTCCTGCCAGATCCATGTACAGTTTAACAGGTCTCGCTAGTGATTTGGAAGAACATGAAAGTGTGAGACGTACTGCTCCAGGGCAAGTCAATCACCGTACGAATTCTAAGCTGGGGCTTCACATTCCTCATTAGCTATTTGCTAGCTACAATATTTCCAAGGGATAAAATGTTTGCTAAATAGCCAAACAGAAACGACTTTAGGCCTTAATGTTCAAAATGGAGATGTGTGCATCTTACAACACTTCCCATTTTTTACCCTGTCTTCTACTTAATACGCTGCCTTTGAAAAATACAATTTGAGCTAATGATCTAATCGTCACAGCCTACTTCATAACGGTAGAAATCGGCTTTGTTCATTCTTAGCTCACTACGAAATCACTCGGGGCGCTTCAAAATATTGATGGCTGGGTTTCACACCTAGAGATTGGGAGTTAATTGATATGGGGTGTAGATTAGGTGTCAGCGTTTGCAAATGTCTCCCAGATGATTCAGATATGCAGTCAAAGTTGAAAGTTAAACTTGAAGTTAAGAACCACATTAGCTGGGCACATCTACTTCCACCAAAACTTCTGGCAACTCCCACAGATGGCAAGGGAGGGACGGTCAGAAGATCCCAGCTTGATCAAATCATCTTCAAAGTATAGTTGGCTCCTTTTCTTTCTTCCCCTTCTTCCCTCTTGAAGCTTTGCTTCCCAGAGTTTGGCTATATTTGGGGAGATTTAAGCAAGTAACTGCATTGAGGTTAATGGGAGCAGAGAGAGAGGTACAGATAAGGGGGAAGCCCAGAATAAACTTGGAGTTGTTGGACTGCGATTAGAGGCACTACTGTAAATTCATTTTTAATTTATTAAAAAAAAATTTTAACATTCATTTTTGAGACAGAGCATGAGTGGAGGAGGGGCAGAAAGAGGGACACACAGAATCAGAAGCAGGCTCCAGGCTCTAAACTGACAGCAGAGAGCCTGATGAGGGGCTTGAACTCAAGACTGCGTGATCATGACCTGAGCCAAGTTGGACACTTAACCGACTGAGCCACCCAGGCGCCCCCATACTATTGTATAGATCTAGCCACAGAAACAGACATTTAGGAATCTCTACCTACAATTAAGACCATGAAAAGATAAGGACAGGATGAGGAATGAACAAGAGACTGAAGAGACACAACTACACGTCACACAATCCTGGGCTGGAATCTTGGGTCATTTTGAGGACATCAGCAAAATGTAATCAGATGGGATTCTGGATTAATGGATTTCCTGATTTTGCTGGTCATGCAGTAGTTACATAGCAGGGTGTCTTGTACTTATGAAATAACACACCACCGTGTTGAAGGGTGACAAGCAGTCAAGGCAGCACACTCCTAACGTTCATGGGAGCTGTGTACTATTTCTACAATTTTTATATAAATTGGAAATTATATCAAAATAAAAAGCTTTTGAAAGTAGTCAGGTGTCACTCCTGTGCTCAAAATCTTCTGACAGAACATGTCCACACGGACTTGCATGTGAATGTTCTAAGCTCTCTAACAGTCCCAAATTAAAAAGATCCCAAATGCCCATCCACTGGTAGAACTGCTGGTGCATCCAATAGAGATGAAGTTCAAAAGCACTGTAGACAGGGCACAATTATAGTGATACAAAGCAGATCAGTGGTTGCCGAGGGTCAGGGATGGGGGTGGGGGCTGGGGAATAGATTGACCGCAAAGGGGTAAAGGGAGCCTGTTTAGGAGGGGTGACAATGCTCTGTATCTTAATTAGGATTACTACACAACGGTATACAAGTGTCAAAACTCATCACACTGGGTCACTCATCAAAACTCACTAAAAATGGGTGAATTTTAGTGTATGTAACTCAATTTTAAAAAATATCTATGAGTTCCCCATTTCACAGTTTAAGCAAGTCCCTTAAAGTGCTACATATTCCCCTTGCTCCCACCTCACTCCAGTCACACTGACCTCTCTACTTCCTCTCATACACTCAGAGCAGGGGCTCTGTGAAACTTTTTTTTTTCTTTAATGCTTATATTTATTTTTGAGACAGAGAGACAGAGCGTGAGCAGGGGAGGGGCAGAGAGTGAAGAAGACACAGAATCCAAGTTGTCAGCACAGAGCCTGACGTGGGGCTCAAACTCACAAACCACGAGATCATGACCTGAACCAAAGTCGGTGGCTTAACTGACTGAGCCACCTAGGCACCCCTCCATGAAACCTTTTCTAAGATAAGAGTCACTGAGAGTAAAGAGTTAGAACTTAGTAGCAATCGGCATTGCTCTAACATCCAGAAGCATGGTCTTTTCTAGTAATTCGTTGTTCGTACATTTTATAAAAGTACATGAACTTGACAACTGACTTAAAATTATTCAAATAAGAGTCAGACTAAATGTAGCAGCTTTAGGAATAAGAACGATTTTCCTTTTTCCTCCTTATATAGGCACAGGAGTAATGGGATAAAAACCTACATGTGTCTAAAAGCAGACAATTCCTAACTTTTGTTCAAGGAAATAGTGAAAGAGAACACACGCACAAAAACCAAGTATCACTTTAAAGTGTGCTCTATGTGCAAAAAATTGTTCACTTTTAAAAGACATCTATGGTTTTAGTAGGATGGAACTGAATCATAACCCTAGGTATGAATCAAAAGCTAAAGAAAATGAGCTTTGATGTTAATGAATTAAACACTGGTATTTGAGAATTACAAAAAGATATCAAGATTAGAATTGGTAACCCTTTACAAGTCAGCCCATTTGTCTTAAAAAATATTACAGAGGGGCACAGGGGTGGCTCAGTCAGTTAAGTATCTGACTTTGGCTCAGGTTATGATCTCATGGTTCATGGATTCGAGCCCCACGTCAGGCTCTGTGCTGACAGCTCAGAGCCTGGAGCCTGCTTCGGATTCTGTGTCTCCCTCTCTCTCTCTGCCCCTCCCCTGATCACACTCTTCCTGTCTCTCAAAAATAAAATACTATAGACTGCAAATTCTTTCCTGTGGAGGTCTTTCAATGAAGAGGTTAGTTTACTAGCCAAGCAGGTATTCCTTCAAAACAATTTCACAGCAGGAGGATGAGAGCATAAGATGAGAAGTTCGAAGACAGCATTCCCTTTCCTTCTGTTTTCCTGGAAAACGTAAGTACAGTTACTCCTAAATGGCCTTTACTCAAATGCTGAATGTAAAGCTTTGTGAAATGCCTATTCACGGCAAAAAAACAATGCTCATTTATTTGAAGAGCACAAGGCTCAAATTTAGATCCTGTCCAGGTTTCATTTTCTTTTAACACCAGGGCAATTTTTTAAGTTTAGTGAGTGTGTGTGTGTGTGTGTGTGTGAGAGAGAGAGAGAGAGAGAGACAGAGACAGAGACAGAGACACAGAGAGACAAAAAACCCCAAGCAGGTTCTTTGCTCAACTGCAGAGACTGACACAAGGTTTGAGCTCATGAACCATGAGGTCATGACCTGAGGCAAAATCAAATCAAAAGTCAGATGCTTAACCAACTGAAGCACCTAGGCACCCCTATTTTTACAAACATTAATGCAAGTCAATTAAAAAACCAACCAACCAACCAACCAGCCAGCCTCCAGCAGGATGGCAACTCTAGAAAACCTAATTCAGGTTTTCTAATTCTCCTTCACTTTTACTAAAATGATTCCATTAGCTGCTCCAAAATACTACTATGAAAGCATCCTGACAGGTTTAGACACCTTAAGATGTGCTGTAAACTAGAGTGAGCATTTGCGGATAGGACAATGAAATGAAGCAGTATGCATAGAGTACAAATTATAGTTTATTGTACAAAATTAAGGCCTTCATATTTCATAGTTTACTAAGGCTAAACAAAACCAGCTACTCTAAGTCATTCACCAAAATTTCACTTTAACTCCCCCTCACCCCCTACTATTAAAATGGGCTGACCAATGTTATCAAAACAAACACTATAAACAACACCAAGTCCTTGAAAGACCACCATCCCACGTTATTTCTTGGCATAGGTGATCTTCATGGCATGGGAAGGCGTGATCTTAAATCCCTGTAAAGCATCCCTGGCGGCTCCAGCCTGTCCATCATTCTCAAATTCAACAAAAGCAATGTCATGCCTCCCAGGCACCAAACGTACTTCCTTAAAACCAGGAAACCTGGAAAAGGAGAAACAATTTATATAAATGCTGTCAAATACATAGATGTCTATTCTGTTTAAATTTGTTAAGCAACTTCCTGATATCGGTCTAGGAAAAGTATTATAACCTACCAAGAATCCTGAGTAGGCTGAAAGAGTCTAAGATGTAATTGGTAATGCCGTGAAAGAAGTGTCTACAGACTGTAAGCTAATTCTACTTTTGTCATCAAGGCTTGGTTTCCCGTTTTACTCATTAATTAGAATTAATAATTCAAACATCAGAGGTATTTCAGCTCTTCATTTGCTAAATCTGCAGACGGGCTTCAATTCAGTATTCATCCCAGACTAAATCCACGAGCCTGTAAGGAAGTACTGCCGTGGAACTCACAAATGGATTCAGCCCACGGAAGTGCTCCACGTCCTGGCGGGAGGATTTCAGCACACACACTGGTTTATGAAAAGACTTACTGATTGAACAGCATGGATAACATCATCTCATTCGTCTCTTCTGGTAAGTTATTAAGGAATAAAATATAGTTAGGAGGGTAATCAGGGACCTATTACAAAGAAAAAAAGCAAAGTTAGATTTAAGTACAAAAACTATAGTAAGCCATTTAGCTCTTAAATTAAAATCTAAAATTCTGGTTTATTAAGGATTATGAAATCATAGCACTACACTGAACACTAAATAAAGACACCACACAAACAGAAATAAACCTGATGGCAACTAGGGACATTCAAGTCACTTTATACAAACTTGAATGATTATAAATCTCATTGAGTTATAAGACATTAATAGTACTTAAACCAATGTTTAAGTTGTGAGGGGAGGGCTCTGTCAGCTGGATTACACAGGTGAACGACCCTAACCAGCGGAGGCAGCCGCGTCGCCCACCCTCAGCTGGTGACCCATGTAACAACCCCCAGATACTTAATCCTCCGCGCTATTTACAACCTCCCGGCGCGTAAGAAACTTGGAACTACCACGTAGAGCCACTACTGGGTGACCCATGATTTTCGTGAGTAAATGAGATGGACAGAGCACCTACTTACATCCAAGTAAGCAGAAACAAACACCATTGTTAGATATCAAACTAATCTTTTGACATCCCAACCTGGGGTTGTAAAAACCAATAGAAACAGGCTCCTCCTGTACAGAAGAGCCTCTCTGACTTCAGGGTACTTTGGGGAAGAGAAAAGATGATGAGTAAAGAACTTGAGGCTTGGAGAATGAAGGACTGGCATGTAAACTGGACTGTAATTGGCAAAAGACTTCAAAGAAGGGAAACAGATTACAGAAATATGTACACAACTTAAAATCAGAAAAGGAAAGCTCAGAGATGCAAAGACTTCTATGGATTTAAGGATCTTGTCAGACTTGAGCATCCAATGAACCAGAGAGAAAGCTGCTAGTACATAATTGAGGCTTTCTCTTTGAGGCCTTCAGCAGGGAGATTTGCTAAAAGGTTTCTAAACATCTACACAAAGAGACATATATTTGTTCTCAGAAGAGCGAGCAAGGGTACCTGTAAACAACTTTATTAGAAAAGATGGTTTAGTGCTTCAAGGTGAAAGAGTGCCCATCACCTGGCCAATTTTCCCATGCCGTGTGTCTGGAAGGTCCCGGGCTTCAGACATATTGTAGGGAAAACAAAAAAGTTTGCTCCCAGCCTTCACAGAGTTTAAAATCTGTCATTTTTATTCCATCACTGACATTATGGAAAGCAAAGGATAAAGTCAGGTTTCATTTTCTACCCCTTAAAAAAAATTTAAAATGTTCTGAGGAATGAGTTTCTATACTAACGTGCTATGTAATTTAATGTCTTGTAAAGGAATTATTTTCAGTTTTCAGCAACATGCAAGTTGTGTATTATTGTTATTGGCTTATAATTTTATTTTGAAGAACAAGCACCACATAGAAAGAAATATTACCTGAGGATTTGGTGTTGAATTTCCTTGGGTATTTGCTGCATTTGGTGTTCCCTAAAAAAAAGGAAGAGAAAACATTTAAAACTTCCATTCGTGGATGCCTGGGTGGCTCAGTCGGTTAAGTGTCCTGACACTTTATTTTGACTTAGATCATGATCTCATGGTCGTGGGATTGGGCCCCGTGTTGGGCTCCATGTGGACGGTGCAGAGCCTGCTTGGGATTCTCTTTCTCTCCACCTTTCCCTCTGCCCCTTCCCCACTTGCACATGCTCGACCTCAAAACAAACTTAAAAAAATTTCCAATCACTCTAAAAAGGCTGTGTTTATCATTTTAATTACTGCATAAAATTAACATTAATTATTAAAAGACCACCTACTAAATGGGAGAAGACATCTGCAAATGACATATCCAATAAAGTTAAGTATTCAAAATATATTAAGAATTGATAAAACTCAACACCCAAAAAACAATCCAACTAAAAAATGAACAGAAGACATAAACAGACATTTCTCTGAAGACATACGGAAGGCCAAAAGACAAATGAAAAGACGCTCAACATCACTCATCTACAGGGAAATGCAAATCAAAACTAAAATGAGAGAACACTTCACACCTGTCAGAATGGCTAAAACGAGAAACACAAGAAACCACAAGTGTTGGTGAGGATGCAAAGAAAAAGGAGGCCTCGTGCACTGTTGATGAGAATCCAAACTATAGAGGTTCCTCAAAAAATTAAATCCAGTAACTGCACGACTGGATATTTATCCAAAGAACACAAAAACACTAATTCCCAAGGATACATGCACCCTGATGTTTACAGCTGTATTACTTACAAAAGCCAAATCATGAAAGCAGCCCAAGTGTCCATCGATAGATAAATAAAGATGTGGTGTATTTACATATATACATATATGTATACGTATTCATATACACACAATGGAACGTTATTAAGCTGTAAAAGAATGAAATCTCGCCATCTGCAATGACAGGGAGGGAGTGTCTAATGCTAAGTGAAGTAAGTCAGAAAAGACAAATACCATACAATTTCACTCCTGTGACATTTCAGAAGCAAAACAAATGAACAAAGGAAAAAAAGAAAGAAACCAAACCAGAAACAGACCCTTATTTACAGACAACAAATTGGTGGTTGCCAGAGGGGAGGTTGAGGAGGGGATGAGTGAAATGGGGGAAGGGGATGAAGAGTACTCTGCTCACTTATGGTGATGAGCACCAAGTAATGTACGGAATTGTTGGACCACTGTGCTGTACACCTGAAACTAAGAACACTTATGTTAACTACACTGGAATTAAAATTTTTAAGTATTTTTTTAAAAACCCATTAATTTAAAAAGATTTCTTAGCCCATTTTAAGAATTTACATTTCAACTGACACAAACTTCAACTAGTCAGTTAATCTTGAAAGATCTAGTCCTAAATTTTTTAATGTTTTATTTATTTTTGAGTGAGAGAGAAAGACAGACAGTGTGAGCAGGGGAGGGTCAGAGAGAGGGGGACACAGAATCCCAAGACAGGCTCCAGTGAATTAGTTGGATACTATCCAATTATTTGTATTATTTGGATGCAGAAGTTGAGAAATAAGCCAACAAATACTAACATATTTTGAAGGACAACGGAACTGACTAGCAAATTCAAACAATAATATAAATCTGCAGATGTAGAGGTGTATGTTTTAATCTGGTGCTTAAACATAAATCTTGAACTCCTAAGAACACAACCATTCCAGCTTCTTAAAAGTCCTTCCTGAGACACACGTGGGCACAAACACACACACAGGCCTCTGAGATCCTCCCATAAGTGGAGCGCAGAAGCCCCGGTCACGTGTGCACCCCCAGCAGACCAGGGCCTCGGAGCGTCCTACCTGGCCAGGCTTCTTGTTGGCCGCTGTCGCGGTCTGTTCCACCGTTTTCGCTTTCTTCTTTTCCTTTTTCTTTTCTTTGTCGGCAAAAGTACCACGCATTTTAGATATTATATCAGAATCTGTTTTTGCATACTGGATTCGCTGTTTTAATTATGTGGAAATAGGTTACTATTCATTATGCTGAAGGCTGTTTATGATACTCATTAATATTTCAAATTTCATTCTACAAATACGCTACTTGCTAGTTTGAAACACATCCCTGAGGAAATCTGTCAAACACGCACCTGATGAAAAGAAATTGTGGTCTATAATTCACGACTTTTAGACAAAGTCAGACTCAACTATGTTTATCGGAAGAAAAACCAAAGATTTTCATCTGGGAAAAACAGAACTTTACAGCATCTGCACCACTGCTTCTCTCCATTTGATTAAACAGAGAGAAGTACAACGGACAGTTGTCTGCTGCTCAGCAGGGACTCTCAGTACAAGGGTCAAGATGTGTCAACCTGCTGTAGAATGTGTCATACGGAATTTCTGATTTCCAAAGTTAAGTACTAAAGATGGTGAAGAATTTCCCTTTGAATCCAGTCTATTTTTATTTTTTTAAGTTTATTTAATTATTTTGAGAAAGACAGAAAGAGTGCAAGCACAGGTGGGGCAGAGACACAGGGGGAGAGAGAGAATCCCAAGCAAGCTGTACACTGTCAGCACAGAGTCCAAAGTGGGGCTTGAATCCACGAAACATGAGATCATGACCTGAGATGAAACTAAGAGTCAGATGCTTAACCTACTGAGCCACCCAGGTGCTCCGATCTATTATTTTTAAATGAAATGACCGACAGTGGCATCAACTTATACTTTAAAATGCTTTGAAAAGAAACAAAGGATGGCATGGCACGGGTGCAACCAGGCCTCCTGCTGCTTCTTCCTACGCCCGAGCCACAGGGCCAGCACGCTAGCGGGCCAGCAGGCAAGCGTTTAAAAACACTGGTCTAGGAGAGCATTTGGTAAACTCTAGTGGGCTTTCCAACCACCCGGAGAGCTTGTAAGACTCAGATTCTGATGTGGGAGGTCTGAGAGAGGCCTGACATTCTGAACTTGAACGAAAGCACAGGGCTGATGGTGGGGCCCACACTTGGACTAGCATGGCCCTGGCTTCGGGCATTGCCACAGTGCTAGACTCAATCACCCATTCCAAAACTTTTGCTAGGAGTTACAGCTATTTCTAGGGTGCATCTATTTGCAAACTGCAACTTCCACTTCAAGGAAACATTTTTTCTCTGGGGCTGAATGAGCTGAAACAAGTTCTTTGACCATATAAAAACACAAAAGTCCTTCAAATTACTGTCTAAACTTGCCTAATAGAGTAAGAATTTCATCTCAGTCTGCAGGGAAACCAGAGACCTTCTGAAGTATCATCACTTCAAGCAGGAAATCTGTCAAAATCAAAAGCAAGTCTTTCTTTTCTTTACCTCAGCTACAGATCAATATACTGGGCCACAAGGAAAGCACGCCTACACTCACCTCAGTACCCAGCACCTTCTCTGGCTGCTCCCAGCCGCTGCAGCAGAGGGTCTCTGAGCGATCTTACCCCTGCAAACAGCTGTGGTTTTGCGTGGCATCATCTAACCGCAAGGAACAGACTTGGTCCCAGACTCCCTCCCATCTCCCCTAGTTCTTCAACCTTCTCCCTGACCTGAAGAGATGTCGGGTCATCTTGTGTCTGTCTTGATGACACAGTGACCCGTGAATATCTCTGATCTCAGCCATCATTCTAAGCTGTCTGGTCTACACTAGTGATTCCCAATCGAGCTGATTCTGCCCACAGGGGAAAGCTGGTGCTACTGAATGGAGACACCGTGGGTTGTCTCGGTATTGGCATGCAGCAGAGAGACCAGGGATGCTGATAAACACTCTGCAATGAAGACAGCCCACCACGACAAGAATTATTCAGTTCAGAATGTCAAAAGGGCCAATGCTGGAAAACTCTGGTCTAGACTAAGTACCCATGAGCGATAAAAGTAGTACACCCACAGCTTAGAGAAGGGGCAAAGTTTACATTTATGCTAAAGGTTTCATAACAGAAGCCATTTAGGGAGGTGGTTCTTCTATTTTTGGCATTAAATAATCAAATATCCTTGAATTAGGGTAATTTTGCTATGAGTTTCAAGTTATAAAAATTTTGTTCATTTCTGATCTGATCTGTTGGGAGTTAAAACAGAAGAGCCGCTAGAACCACCCAAATAAACACAAACAAGACAGCTCAAAGAATGTTCTTCTTCCTCTTCCAGGATGCTGGAGATATGGCAGTATCTGCTACCTTCCTAAAGGCAGAGAATGGAACTCATAAAATACTTTCAGTGCAGTATCAGTCTACTGGACTTTTTCCATGGATTAAAGTAATTAATTGGCAAAGTGAAGCCAGGGCCAAACAGCCATTTCTAGCTCTTCTGTATCTTGAGTAATAAGCACATGCAAACTGGTCATCTCCACCAAACAGCCTTAAAATCCTCTACAGGAAAATTGTTCCTCCACATTTATGTAATTTTAGATTTAAACTAAAACCCCGTCTTATGCTCCTGCCAAGTGAGATCTCCATTATGCTCTTTCTTCATAGGTACTAAGAAAAACAACCTGGGTTCAGGAAATACCAATTTATCAAAAAGAAGACATGTAGGGCCTTGCCACGCAGATGGCGCCCATCAGATAGGAAGTGATGGGAGAAGGCGAACTTGATAGAGAAGGAAAACTTGCTCCAGTGACAGATAAAACGTGCCCACCCCCAATTTAAACAGCATGCTACATAAAGGCCCTCGAACTACTGACCACAGCCAACACTGCTTGTTTTTGTAAATTAGGTCTTTCGGAACAGAGCCACCTTCCTTCATTAGCATACCCTCTAGGGCTGCTTTTCTTTTTTTAATTTTTTTTTTTAATGTTTTATTTATTTTTGATACAGAGAGAGACAGAGCATGAGAGGGGGAGAGGCAGAGAGAGAAGGAGACAGAACCGGAAGCAGGCTCCAGGCTCTGAGCTAGCTGTCAGCACAGAGCCTGACGCGGGGCTTGAACCCACGAACGTGAGATCTGACCTGAGCCGAAGCCGGAGACTTAACCGACTGAGCCACCCAGGTGCCCCTAGGGCTGCTTTTCTTGCTATAAAGGCAGAGTTAAATAGCTGCTGGGGGCACCTGAGTGGCTCAGCTGGTTAAGTGTCCAACTTTGGCTCAGGTCATGATCTCACGGTTTGGGAGTCTGAGCCCTGAATCCGACTCTGTGCTGACAGCTTGGAGCCTGGAGCCTGCTTCAGATTCTGTGTCTCCCTCTCTCTCTTCCCCTCCCCTTCTAATGCTCGCACTCTCTCAAAAATAAACAGTAAAGAAGAATTTTTTAAAAGGCTGCTGGAGAGATCAACTGGCCCACAAAACCTAAAATATTTACTACCTAGCCCTTTAGGACAGTGTGCAGACCCTTAGTTTAGAAGAAAAAAAAATCACAATAGTGGGTGTGATTTAAGGTCCCCGCACTGCCACTGGTTATATTAATGTAATCTAGATAGGCAACTTCTGCTCCTCACTCCTCATTTTAAAATAAAGGGATTAAGCCAGTATCTGCACTACAAACTATGGACCAAATCTAGACCATGGCCTATTTTTTTTATATGGCCTCTAAGGTGGTTTTTTTTTTTTTTTTTTTTTTTACCAGTTTTAAAGGGTTGTTAAAAACACTCACACATATATACAAGAATATGCAAAAGAAACGTGCATGTGGTCCACAAAGCCTCAAATATTATTTATTCTTCTATGAAGTGTTTGCTAAAATCTGAACTAACCCAAAGGACACCCAATCTGCTTATATCTTACAGGTACTGAAAATGAACACACTGGGCACAGAGCCAGTTAACGGCAGAATGAGGACCCTCGGCCTTCAAACTCTGGGCCCTGACTTTCCCCAAGGTCCCTTCCCATCCCATTCCAGTCCCAGAGAAAAGCACTCAGAAATCCACACCCAAGGTATCCCTGTATTCATTCACACATCTGGAAACCCCTGCTTTACACCCTGTCTCTACTCGAATTCAATCCTCTACCATCTCTGCCTTACACCCGTGGCCTCCTCATGGAGCCCCCACATCTCTCCCTGCTCTCCCACAATCTGGTCCTCTTCCAGCAGCCAAAGGTGAATCTCACTACGTCGTTCCTGAGTTTAAAACTTTCTAAGCATAACAATTTCACTTCTGTTCATTGTTACTCACCAACAAAACCTATGAATTTAAACCAATGAATTTTTCTTGGATCACTGCTTTTTCTAAACTGTACGGCTTCTGATATAGGCTATCTTGATATGGTATTTTCTGAAACGTCGAAGTTTATTTCCTTGGACCCATAATTTTATTTTGTATTATTTTATAAGTTTAAAGATTTGTTTTTAATATTCCGAGTTATTAACTTCTAGTTCTTTCAAGATAAGAATATTGCCAATGCTGTCACTGTTTTTTTTAACACTCTACATCTTGGGGCACCTGGGTGGCTCAGTTGGTTAAGCCTCTGACTCTAGATTTCTTCAGCTCAGGTCATGCTCTCACGGTTCACGGGTTCCTGAGTCTGAGCCCCACATTGGGCTCTGTGCTGACAATGTGACACCTGCTTAGGATTCTGTCTCCCTTTCTCTCGGCCCCCCCTCCCAATAAATAAAAGTAAACGTAAAAAAAAAATTAACACTCTACATCTCAGTATATTTTGTTAATTCCTATCTGAACTATCATAAACTAATTATAAACTCTACCAGTATTGTGTTTCTATAAAGATAAAAATATAAATAAACCAAACTTGCTCTAACACATAATTGAGGCAGAAATACCCAGTTTCATGCATATGTCTACAAACTTAAAATACCAATAACAGGGATTATACCCAAAATAATTATATCGCCTTACCATCGGTTTACCATAAAATGGAAATCCTTGTAACTGTCTCAAGGCATTTGTGGATGAGCCCAGTTCCTTAAATATAACAAAGGCTTGGCCCCTCATCTTCATGGTCTTTAAAGCTACGATATCCACCACGTGGCCAAACTGAGAAAACAGTGCATATAGGGATCTCTTCAATTCTGAGCAAAATTAGAGGGGAAACAAGTTATTTCTGAAAGAAACAATGACAAAATTCTTCATTAAATGACACTGTAGTGAGAAACCCCCATCATACACTTATTTATACAAAGTCACGTATTTTAATAAAATCACATTATTCTATTGGCTAATTTTAAAAGTTGTTCCAAACCATTTTACCTATGAGTAAAAACACATTCCACTTATTTTCAGCCTCGATTTTTGTTTTTAAAAAGCCTTAAACTCCTCACACAAAAAGAAACAAGGCACTGTCTCAGGTACTGACAAAGAGAGCTGTGTGAGAAGTTTTGAAGCAGTACAATTTTGAACATGTTGGTATAAACACACTTTTGTTGTGAATAAATGTTCTTTAAAAGCACTTACCTTCTTTTTTAATTTTGTCATTCATGTTGTTGATATAAATTGTATGATTTGGTCTTATATCCATGTTTGGGGTTATACTATTCAAATAGCCTAAGGAGACAGTAAATATTTGGTTATAAATCGAGAATGTTAACTCACACTGCTGTATGGCATAAGGACATAAGGATTATTAACATACCAATTTTCTTTCAATCCCATGTGTCAGAAAATACTAGTTTGTTAGCAGTTTTTAAAACCTCTCCCACCACTTGCCAGCCCTACTTTTTAAACAAACAAAAACAAACAAACAAACAGTTGTCAGGCTCAAAACTTCGTGGAGCACCAGGACCCAGGCAGATTTTAGTAAGATTATTTCCTCCAATACATTTATTTTTATAGTTACCTTTCACTTGTGACAAGCAATACTGTTTGTTCATCTGCCTCATGAAATGACTTTAATTTTTAATGAAATTATTTTAAAATTGAGTAGATTTCAAGAAAAATGAAAACCTAACAAATGTATGACCAGTAAAAATCATTAAGACACGACATTAACAAAGTTTACCCAGCAATACTTCATGGGTACACTTCAAAAGCACTTTGCACTTATTACTTAATTTATACGCACCATCACCAGCTGTCCTAACTCTACCTGACTTGAAGTTAGGGAGCTCGGAGAGAGCAGTACTGCGTGATGGTGAAGAGCTCAGATTCTAGCACAGACCACATCTGAATTCAAATTTTATCTATGCTTATCATTAGCTGCTCCACAGAGAGCAAGTTCCTTAATCTCTCGGGTCCACAGCGGTAAAATGGGGCTGGCGTAACAGAATTTACCGAGTAGAACTCAGAAGACTGAATGAGATATAAAGTTCAAGCACAGTTCTTGCACGGGCAGGAAGTACTTCAAGTAGCTGCTTTAATTAAGGTTAAAGGACTTGCCTAAGGTCAGATAGCTAATAAACAGCAGGCCGGGCAATTCCGCTGTTCTCCTCGCACTTCTCTTTCACGCTCACCTCGCTACTTTACTTTTTACATTGTTTTCAGGGGCAAACTGTGACCTTGCTTTATTTCCTCCGTGCCCCACATATTCCTTCATTTCACAAATTTCAGGCCCACTGTTTGTGAACAGTATAGGGTCACTGACAAGGGAAGTGCCTACAGACAGGGACCACACTTAACAGGTGAAGGTAATGCTTGTCAGGCGTGCGACCCCCCCTTACCTGAAAACGGGCTGAGGTCGCGAAAACGACGAGAAGGAAGTGATCGGTCAAACTTAAAGCGTTGGAACCCTCAGAGAAAACTCTCGCAACATTTCATGCGGGGTTTGAGGATGCTCTGGATTAGAGCAAGGGTACCGAGAGTCCAAAAGGAGCTTCCTGCCTCTCCAGCCACAGGCACGTTCAACCAAAGCCCCAGGAAGCCGCCACGCGATCCCGGATCCCAACCCTTCCCACCGGAGACAAGGCTCCGAAATTCGAGGTCCTCGCGGGGCCAGCGCGTCAGTTTCAAACTCCCCCCGCCCCCTCTGCGAACCCCGAAGCGAACGCGTGCCGACCCCACCACCGCGCCGCGTCCACTCCCGGCTCCCACAAGCAGGCGTCGGGTCCAGCGGCGGCCGGTAGCGGGGAGAACGGAAAGAGACAACGAAAACGCGTTCAAACTCACCTGAGGCCCGCGCAGCGCCAGCAAAACCGAAAGCCGGAAACCGAGCCGCCACCGGAAGTTTCGCTACCACGCGTCTCAATCTAGTGCCGACAAAGTCGAGCAGTCGAGCACGGAGTCGATCGATGCCTCCCCGGCTCCGACGGCCAAAGCGGGGAATCTCTGTGCGCACGCGCACACCTAGAAGCCAGAAGGGTCTTTAGGGAAGGGGAAAAAATTGTGGAAACCGCATGGATTAAACTGTAATTCTGGGGTAGTACAATGGAGGAAGGGCAGTGGTTCCTTACTGAGCCTCTGCTTTGTGCGGTTTTACCCCACACAACTGTGCCTTTCATTTTTCCAGATCCTGTGTAGTTTTACAGCAACTACCCCTCATAACAACTACGGGGATGGTGCCCTAGTTTTGCCCTTCTGGGATCTCTGGTGGCATCTAGTTTAACCTCATCTTTAAGACAGCTGGTACCTCCTCCCAAGTGCTTTCAAATTCCTCAGATGGTTGAGGGAACTCTCAAACATTCCGCTGATGAGCATGAATCCCAGAAGCAACTCGGTTTGAGTCTCCAAAGCAGAGGGAATTGATATCTCCCTTCTGGTGTCTCACTTGATAAGGCTACCATCTCCAGGAATAGCCAAGCAAGCACCCCTGAGATCATCTGACTAAACTCAGCTGAAAAAAATACAAAACAATTCCCTACCACTTCCTGTCTTCTCTCTCCACAAAAATGCCCAGATTGTTCTGGGATAACACAAGTTGTTGATGCCTAGCTGAATGGGAATCCAGAAAAGGACCTGCAGTCATTCTTCTAGTCATCAAATACATGTAAATTACTGATGGGCTTTTGGAATGGTGCCGGTTCAGAGCTGAAGGCCAAGAAAGAATTCTTGAAGGTGTCTTTGGTGCAAAAAGATGATTTTAATTAAAGCATGGGGACAGGACCCATGAGCAGAAAGAGCTGCACTGGGGTTGTGGAAAGCGACTGGTTATATACTACCGGAGCTGGGTCAGTAAAGTCAAAGATGAAGCCTCCAGAGGACTTTGATATGCTAAAGAAGACTCCAGAGATACCTGAGGTCTTGCTAGTGTCAAGCTAAGATTGTTCCCCATCCCCCCTCTAGTAAAGTCTTAACATTAGGATGGTATGGGGTTCCTAGAGAAATGTTACACTCTGTATTTGCCTCATGTCTTTGTCAATGGGCTGCAGGTTATAAAGAACTTTAATTTTACCTGCCATTTCCTTCTTGCCTTTGTTCTCCACGTCGCTATGGAGGGGAGGGTGATATTAGAGTCTCCAAGAAACTGAGTCTGTAAATTTCTGGCGATTAGGCTAGTGATAAGATTGCCATTTTCTTTTAATTTATAAGACATGTGTAGACTGATGGAGACTCATGTCCTATAGGACTATGATCTCTTATCAGCTAACCATTTCTTTTCTTTCCTTTCTTTGTTCTTGGGCAACCAGGAGTGCCTGAAGAATACCACACATATTCCACCTTGGGGGGGGGCGCATGGAGGGGTTGTGATGACTTGTGCTTGGCCCTATGCTTGCCTTATGATCCCTCATCAGTATCATCTGAAATATGACATAGTTGTTATGAGCCAAGGGAAATCTAATCTAGTATCTACCTTTAACCTTAAAAATTAAACTCTTATTTTACCAGCAAGAAAATGGGTTTATTTGGGAATGACAGGGAATTATAAAATTCAAGACAAGCAAATTACAGGAAAACCATTGGCCAACCCCACAAATACAGCAGAGGGATGTTATTTTTCTGAAGAAGAAGGAGGAAATTGGGAGTGTTTGTTTTGAAAGAAAATCCACTGGAGGAAATTAAAAAACAAACAAGATCTCAGGGTGTGAGGGGTTCTCATTGGATGTGTTGCAGGGATAGTGAATTTCTTGTAAGAGATGCAATGTACATCTTTTGGGACCTGTACATCTTTTGAACATCTGTTGAGACCTGTAATTGATTAATCTTTCCTGTGGAGGATTCTTTTGTTGGATCTGTAAGTGACACTAATTTTGGAGCTTGTAATTGACAATGCTTCCTGTAATTGACATGATACTCCCCTTTCTAGCCTCCCCAATCCACTTTAGTGAGGTTTCCCTTCATTAATTTTCTCAATTCCCCTTAACTAATCTCTTGGAGCCTGCTTTCCTCATCTGTAAACTAAGGATCATAACAGTACTTCCTTCTGGAGCTATTGTGAGGATTAAGGGAGCTAAATGTAAGGTGGTTAACATGCTGCCAGAGAGAAAATAAATGGTTTATAAATGTAGTTTCTAAATGTTGGCTATGACTTGTGCATACGGATTAAGGAACCAAATAGGTTGGTTCTATAAAATGGAGATTTTTATTTTTTTAAAAGATCACCTGAAGTTGCAACAACTTGAAAATAATGTAACCGTCTTGAGGGTGGGGATTGTCTGATTTGTTCATTCAAGTGCCCTCAGTAACTAGAAAAGTACCTGATACTCGTAAATAACTATCGTATGAATGAATGAATGTTCATGGAAAATTATGTAGCACTAAACAAAGCGATATTTTATGAAGATGCACATAAGTGTAGGAACTCATGATAATCACGGGGTGCCTGGGTGGCCGAAGCTTGGTTGACTTGGGTCATGATCTTGGGGTTTGTGAGTTTGAGCCCCACTGTCAGTGCGGAGCTTGCTGGGGATTCTCTTTCTCTCTGTGTGCCCCTCCTCTGCTCTTGTTCTCTCTCTCTCTCTCCAAATAAATAAACTTCAAAAAATAATGATAATCACAGAAAAGCATTATTTTCATGTATATATTAGAAGAAATGTAACCAGTCCTGTCTCAGTTAAGGAATCATGAGTGAATTAAAAGGGGAATATTCTTAACACCTTGAAAGAGAATGTAAACTAAACAAAAAATCATTTCTGAATAACAAAGGACAAGCTACCAATTAATTTGGGTATATGAGCCATTAATTAATTCTGTTTGATGCTGCCGTGGAGAGCTAAACTTCTCTCTCTGAAAATAAGCTATAACCTGATAGTATTATACAAGTGCTTCTGGCCAAGAACTCATCGTAACTATTAAAAGAGGATGAGGTAGGACTTTGCCAAGATGGGAAGAAAAAGCCGTGGGAAACACAGAGACCTAAAGTCAGAGTTCACATCACGTTTCATTAACAACTAAATAAAGGCTACTATATATTACTACTGTGAGAAAGGAATCCTCTAATGGCATCTCAGTGACAGCGATCTGAAAGCTATTTCCCAAATTTTTCTAAAAATACCCAGCATGTCTTCCTGTCCTTGGGCAATTGCTCTGTGCTTTCCAATAGCCTGTTAATGATCATCCATAGTTTCCTGAATGATTTTGAGAAACCAGTAATTGAAAGCAGAAGTGAGAAAGGAATGAAGGGGACAGAGGGGCTTTTCTGGTCTTGTGAGAAGCCCTGTGTGGCCTGGTTCTAGAAGTACATGAAGAGCATTATAATATCTGAACTTTGGTCACATGTACTGTAAAGCAGTTGAGGCCAGACCCCTAGTTCCCAGACCTAATTTGAAAGCATAAGCAGAGCTATAGTTGAGTTAGTTGCATTATTAACTTACCTTCACTTCCGTTTTGTCCCCTACTTATTTATGTTTTATGCACCTCTTTTCAACCAGCAACTTTGCCTTTTCCACTCCTTCTCCCTGTTTACTGACTGACTATAGTAACCGAATGGGAACTGGATGCTAACATTTGTATTGAAATGATCTGAGTTCCAGATCACCAGATCCTAAAGGGCGCCTCATTGTCTCAAAGAAAATATACCTCCAAATTGTTTCAAAGCACCCCTCCAAAAGTTTTCAAGAAATCCCTTAGCCTCCTTGGGTCAGGATTTCACCTCCTTCCCCAAACATATATATATATAAGCTGTTCATACGTAGGCTCAACCGAACAGGGCAAGGCAGCTTTGGGAATGATACCCTTCCTTCTCCTTGGGCTGCTTTTCTGATGACAAAGCTTTATTTGCCTCAAAACCAGTGTCTCAAACTTTGGCTTCTTGTGCATCAGGTGCATGGACAAACTAGAGTTCTGTTAACACAACTATCATTCCTTTATAACCAAATTCACCTCTTGAGGGTCAGATCAGTGTCAAAAGCTTACATGTTTTTTAAAATAATAGAAGAGCAAATGGGTTTCCTTGGAGTTCTGTTCAGCACAGTTTCTCATATTTCAACCACAGGATTGACTTCCCTGCAGAACGGGTTTGCTGTTGTTGTTGTTGTTTTTTTGTTTTTTTTTGTTTTTTTTTTTTTTTATCAACTAAACCCAGAGGCAGCACTATAACACCTTAGCCAAGCTTTACACATCTACTGATGATGAAAGTCACTTATTTTAGAGGTAGCAGAAAAATGACTACAAACAATAGGGAATGAAAGCGTATGAAGACACCTAAATTACAAGGATGATAACTGAGCTGTCTCTTAGTGACTCTGCATACACAAATATTTACTTACCTTATCTGCACATGTTTTATGTTTCTCATTAAATATTTTCAGTATCTTGCTGCAGTAGCTCTGAGACGGAGCCATGATTAAAGGAAAATGCATCATCAAACTGGTGGTTAGGTTTTAGCTTATTTATGTTCAATAGAGCCACAAAATGTACAACAATTTGTTTGTAGCTTCTTTCTCCCCCCATGTGGCGATTACATTATGAAATTTATGTAGAGTGAAATTATTTTCACAACAAGCATTAAACAAACCCAGGCATTATTGCTGAGCACTGAATTAGGTTTACCTTTTCCTAGCTGGGTGGAATTATGTTTGCTGAAACTTCCTAAAAAGCACCGCCACCCTCCCAATTCAGGGAGGGTCTTGACACAGGTGCTTTTCTTTATAGGAAGCAACTTTATTCCTGCCCTCACAGCTCAGTTGGGTTTGTACCGGAAGAACTGAGCCTCTAATGCCCCTTGGCCTAGTTTTTAAATATATTTTTTACTTCTTTGCCTCCCATATACGGTAACACACAAACAGGCAGTCTGATTAAGTGGTCTCATGTGACAGGTCATGAGGGGTGTTGTCAAGTACATGGCCAGGTTGCCTTGAGGTTTTTTTTTTTTTCTTACCTTAGGAAGGGGACCCTACAATAACATCACACAACTACCATTCCCTTCAGAACTAGAAAAATAAGATGCCAGTTCCATTAAGCATACCTAACAAGAAAAATATTGTGCAGATAACAAGTTATTTTTTAATGTTCATTTTTTTTTGAAAGAGAGAGATCGCCAGCAGGGGAGGGACAGAGAGAGAAAGGGAGACAAGAGGATCCAAAGCCAGCTCAGTGCTGACAGTAGAGAGCCTGACACAGAGCTTGAACTCATGAACCATGAATGAGATCATCACCTAAACCAAACTCATGAACCATGAGATCATGACCTAAGCCAAAGTTGGATATTTAACCAATTGAGCCACCCAGGAAGCCTGGAAAGTTTTTTTTTCTAATTTATTTATTTATTTTGAGAGACAGACCACGCGCATGCTCCAGCAGGGGGGAGAGAGAGAGAGAGAATCCCAAACAGGTCCCAATGCAACCCAAGGCTTGATCCCAAGAACCATGAGATCACTATCTGAGCCAAAATCAAGAGTTGGACTCTTAACCAACTGAGCCACTCAGATGCCCAGGAAAGTTTTACTTTAAAATGTTGGACCTCAATTGTGGAATTTCAAACATGATGTATCATTGATTTCACAGGCACACACCAGGTAACGTAGTCTGGTGCTGCTCAAATATGAATGTCTACATGTATCACCTAGGGATTTTGTTAAAATCAAGTTGTGATTAAGTAGCTATGGGATGGGGCCTAAGAATCTGCCATTATAACAAGCTTCCAGCTGATGCGGAGGCTGCTGGTCCCCATGACATTTTGGGTAGCGAAAGCCATAGCATTTCCTCTTCGGGAAAAGTAATTAATTGGTAGATGGTCCAGAATCCCACAACAGTTAGCCTCGAAGCCACAGAACTACTATCAGACAAAGAATACCATCCTCTTGTGCAAACACAAATCAACCATTTCTTTCAAAGGAGATACTACTTATCTGAAACTTCATTTTAAATGCCTTCTACTGGGCATTTGGAAATAAATCTTCAATGAGAGTGAGAATATCTGGAATTTATATTCCTAATTGAAAAGAGATTGCTTCATTGTTCATGAGGCCAAGGGTTGCTGTCTAGTTCATGGTAAGTCATTGTATCTGGTTCTTATCTCTTTCTAGGCTCAAGGAGGCCTTGCACTTCTCCACATCCTTTGAAATTTGTCAGAGTGGTGAGATTTGTCTTGGCTACTGAAGTCTGAGGACATGAGATTCGCATCACCTCCAAGCAGAAACATCAAGAGCTCATGCACAATGTGCCAGGTGCCCTTTTCCTGGCTTTGTGATCTTGGAAACATATCCTGAGACGGAATCTCTGTCAGGCTTAGTCCCTGAGTGACTTCAGTGATCGGGCACCTCCCCTCCACACACGTGTGCCACTTCAACTCGGTTGTGTAACATAAGCAAGAAATAATTAACTGAGCTTTAGGGGGTATTTGTTAATTTCAATTCCTGACTTGTATAGGAATTGTAACCATATCTGAGAAATAATTCTTAGAAAGTTCAAGAGTCTGGGGCTCCTGACTGCTTCAACTCTTGATCTCAGGTGTTTGGGTTTGAGCTCTATTTTGGGTTTAGAGATTACTTAAATATATTAAATATAATAAATATTAAATTAAATATAATAACATATAATAAAAATTAAATATAATTAAATATAATAAAAATTAAATGTATTAAATATAATAAAACCTTTAAAAAAGGGGGGCACCTGGGTGGCTTAATCAGTTAGGTGTGTAACTTTGGCTCAGGTCATGATCTCACAGTTTGTAGGTTCGAGCCCCCCATCAGGCTCTATGCTGACAGTTCAGAGCCTAGAGACTGCTTCAGATTCTGTGTCTCCTTCTCTCTCTGCCCCTCTTCTGCTCACACTCTGTCTCTCTCTCAGAACTAAATAAAAAATTAAAAAACTATTTTTTTTTTAAATTAGGGGTTTTACACAAGTAGTTTCACCATCACGGACTGGTTTTGAGTGCATATGAGGTTATGTAGCTGAGGTGGCTCATTTCTTTTGAAGGGAAAGCTAAGTAGCCAGTTTATAACTGCAACTGGCCCTTAAACAATTCAAACTGTGGGTCCACTTATATGCAGATTATTTTTGATAAATTCAGTGCAGTACTATAAATGTATTTTTCCTTCCTTATGATTTTTTTTATTCTTTCTTTTTTTTCCAGTTGATTTATTTATTATGAAAGAGACAGAGAGGGCACAAGCAGAGAAGGGCAGAGAGAAGGAGAATCCCAAGCAGGCACCACATGGTCAGTACAGAGCCAGATACGGGACTCAAACTCACAAAACCATGAGATACGACCTGAACCCATATCAAAGAGTCAGGAGCTCAATCGACTGAGCCACCCAGGCAACCCCCTTTGTGACTGTCTTAATAACTTTCTCTTTTATCAAGCCCACTTTATTGTAATACAGTATATAATATATATAACATAGAAAATATGTGTTAATCAACTACGTTATCAGAAAGGTTTCTGATCAACAGTAGGAGGTTAAATCTGGGGAAGTTGAAAGTTATATGCACATTTTCAACTGCATGGCAGTTCAGCACCTCTAACCTCCCCCCTGTAGGGTCAACTGCGTATGATCCATCTTCTGAGTGACCTTTGCGTAGTAACTCAATCCTAGATTTACTGAGCATATATTTTAGGTGACTATATAAGAAAATATCCCGTGGCCTAGCTGAAAGAAGAATCTGTGGTTGGTAGCTTTTTCACATACCTTCAGAGAGGGATTCTGAAATAAAGAGATGTCATACTCACACTCTATTTTAGAGTGCTCAGAATATCACCTTGCGACAAGAGACCAAGATATTATAATACATTTCAGGCAAGATTTAACATCATGAGACAGTTTGGATTCCTATCACAAAGAAGTTGAAGGAAAAAAATGAAGCCTTTAGTTTGAATTGCAGATTATTTTTGGACACGAAAACCTTGGAAATTATTTCTGTCAAGGGAATCCAAAACAATTATGTAAATGAGGCTGGTGCTTCCTATTCTATTTTGTTTAAGGTGAATGGGGATCAGTTCAACTATTGTAAATTTCCCTAATATCCACTGGCAGAAACATCATCACATGGGTTAATGAATTTATTAAAATGGATGGTGGAAAAATAAGAAATATTATTTATCTCTTACTGATATGGGATAGTCTCTCCTCAATCAGTCTTTCTCTTTTTCAGTTTTAATATGAAGCTATTTTCTGACATTTAATGTTACCAAATTACTTCAGCTCCTGAAAGATATTAATATAACATAATACACTTTGTCATTTCAGTAGAAGATTCTGAGTAAGACTGGTCAGTTTAGGAGCCTGAAAAAAATGAGTTCTAAGTTATTTCCTCGTGACTGAAATTGCAAGCGTCAGATTCCATTACGGGTGGCTAAGAGGGGAAGAGCTCCTCCCTTCATTCAACGGAGGGTATCTCGGAAGTCTTTCTGCAGTTTTAAGCTTTAAATAGCTTGAAACAGGACTAAGACTTTGGGACAGTCTTATCTTTACTGAACACCTACCCAGAGTGAATGCTGTGCTAACTACTGAAGACACGATTCTGAGCAGCACAGACATTCCACCTGGTCTCATGGAACTTCCAATCTCTTAGAGGTGTCAGATCAATAAGTAAATGCTTGTGAACAGCTACTATGGTGATGTTCCCATTACTATTGCTGTGAATCTAGGCCTCATGGACTCTATGGATCAAGATCAGAGTGTGGCTACGTGATTCTTCTACTCCTGGAGAAACAGAAGTTACTCAGTGGGACTCAGTCAGTGGATGGATGGGCTGATCAAGAGGATCCAAACAGGTTCACTCACGTGTTTGGTGGTAGGAGTGGCTAAAAGACTGAGCTTACAGGGGATTTTTAGCTACCTGCTCATCTGAATGCTTAAAAATCTGAGCCAGCATCCATGCATGATGTTTCTACCTTGATAGTCTCAAGGTATTTGGCTTTCTTATATCGGGGTCAGGTTCCCTCAGACCATGGGTCTCAAGAAAATTAGGTAGAAGCTTCATGATCTTTTTGGACCTAGCCTGGAAGGTCACACAATAAAACTTATAGCAACTTCTTGTCCATTAACAAGTGAGTAATAAGGCCACCCTAGAGTCAAGGGGAAAGAAATTGTATTCTATTTCTTGGTGTGAGAATAGCAAATTCACACTCATAGAGAGCTTGTGGGAAAGGAGCTACTATTATGGACATCCTTCATTGGTGAAAAATGTGTACTTAGAATTAGCTAGCTGGACTCAGTTTAGATGATCCCACTTTTGTTGGCAACCTCCAAAGCACTAAAGTCAGGAGCTAGCTGAACATATGCCTTATTCTCTTCATCAGGATTGATCAGAAGGTTGACTTTGACTGTAACAATGTCAGAGAGCTTCTTTATAGCCTGTTTTATCTGGCGCTTGTTGGTTTTGACATGCACGATGAATAGAAGTGTGTTCTTGCCTTCTGTCTTCTTCATGGCTGACTCCATGGTCAGAGGGCTTGATGAGGACATAGGGCTCAAGCCTGTTTTTCCTGGGGACATTCTCCCAAGGATATTTGGGCTGCCTTCAGAGCCACAGTATCTTGGGCCATCAGAAGTTGGTTGATAAGTAAATCTTTATGACTATCTTCAAAAATGCAACCTTCTAGAAAAAAATAAAGAAAGAAAAACACAAGGGAGCCTGGGTGGCTCAGTTGGTTGAGTGTTTTAGATTCTTGATTTCAGCTCAGGTCATGATGCGAGGATCATGAGATTAAGCCCTGTGTTGGGATCTGTGCTGAGTATGGAGCTTACTTAAGATATTCTCTCTCTCTCTCTCTCTCTCTCCCCCCCCCCAACCCCAGAGTCCAGCTCCAGTGGGTCCAGGGGTCCCTGAAGGATGGACAGTGTCAGCGAAAGGGAGTGAGAGAGCCTTGGCTTCTTTCTGCTCACCAGGCAGGCATCTCTGCACTGACCTGAGGGTCAGCTTTATTTATTGAAAAAATGTATGGGGTACAAAACAGAAGTGGCAATTGCCTTAGACAATGATTTCTGATAACAAATTCTTTGGTATGTAAAAATTTCCCAGAACAAAGATTGATAGAAGACTCATGCATAATCTTTACCAATAGAGATTGAAGTAGGTGACTAGATGTTTATCATATGGGGAAGGAGGTGTCTTTAGCATTCAAATACAAGGCAAAGTTTTTAGCATAGCAAAGGCAAGAGTTAGGTCTTTGTGAGCAGGGGTCAATAGCCTGTCTTCAAGGGAAGAAAAACAGGTTTTCTCAGGAAATGTAACATTTGCTCCTATAATTATAAAAGAAGGAACTCCTATAACAAGTTTTTTCACAAGGTACAATTCACATATATTTAGCATAAGAAGGCAAGTCACTCCTGATATCAGTCAGTCAGGCACCTTGGGGATTAGTGCTTGGCTCCCAGCATTCTCTCTCTCATTAAGAAAAACAAAACAAAACACGGAGTTGGAGAGAAAGATTTTATAGAACTATAGGTAAGAGCAGGCAATTATAAAGGTAGTAAGTAGGAGGAAGGCAATGGAGATGTCCCTAAGCAGAGTAAATACTCCTTGTGAAGGCAATGTGGCTATGAGGAATTTGCCAAATTTGAGTAACTAAAAAAACAAAAACGAAAACAAAAGCAGTTGTAGCCGGAACCTGGAGAGTGAGGGAGAGGGTGAGGTCCAAAGATTAGGTAGCCTACTGTGAGCCATGTTAAGACATCTGAATGCTATGCTAAGAGCCGTGGAAATCAGATGTTTAAGCAGAGAGTGACATGATCTGAGGCTTCTTATGGATCTTTCTGAGTGAATGGAAGGGGTCAAATCTGGGCCAGTGAGGAAATATTTGCAGTGCCCACACTGATGGCAAGGGTGGCCTGAATCAATATGGCAGCAGAAAAGTAGACAAATCTGAGTTCTATTTAGAGATGTAATTGACAGATCTTGCTGGCAGATTGAACCCGGAGAGGGTGGGGGTTATGAGATGTATTGGTTACCTAGGTCTGCTATAACACACATGAAAGGTGGAATGGAGTAGCTTATGTTAAAGGGTTTTAAAATGGAGCAGGGAGTAGGGGCACCTGGGTGACTCAGTCAGTTGAGCAGCCAACTTCAGCTCAGGTCATAATCTCACAGTCCGTGTCCCTGGTTTTGATCCCTGCGTCAGGCTCTGTGCTGACAGCTCGGAGTCTGGAGCCTGCTTCTGATTCTGTGTCTCCTTCTCTCTCTGCCCCTGACATGATTGTGCTTTGTCTCTCTCTACCTCTAAAAAATAAATAAACAGTAAAAAATTATTTTAAATTAAAAAAATGGAGCAGGGAGGTCATTAAGGAAATGGGCACTTATGCATGTCCTCACTAAACAGAACCATGAACTTCTGAGCTGGGCCAAACCCCAAACATTCCAAGGACTTTGCAACCTGCTACAGTAACAGACTTGGCTTAGTGATGGCTTTAACAACCAGTTATGTCTACCAAGATGTCTACCAATCAAAATCTTTGTAAACAACCTCTACAAGTGTCCCGTTTTGTCTTTTAAAACTCCTGGCTTCGGGGTGCCTGGTCCTCGCTTAAGTGTCTGACTTTGGCTCAGGTCATGATCTCATGGTTTGTGAGATCGAGCCTCACATAGGACTCTGCTGACAAGATCAAAGCCTGAAGCCTGCTTCAGATTCTGTGTCTCCCTCTCTCTCTGCCTCTCCCCCCTCGTGCTCTGTCTCTGTCTCTCTTAAAAATAAATAAATGTTAAAAAAAATTTTAAATAAACAATAAAAAAATAGAATTCCTGGCTTCTGTTCCCAAGTGGGACATAATTTCAGTTACTACCTGAATCTACACTCCCCAAGTGATACTTCCCATCACTTTACCTCAGTCATCATGTGGGGGGCTCCTCTGTGTCTGTCTCTGTGTCTATTCTATTCTTAGAAGGACACCAGTCATATTGGATTAAGGGCCCACCCTACTCCAGTATGTCTTTGTTTTAACTAATTACATTTGCAAAAGCCCTATTTCCAGGCCACAGTCACAGATGTCAGGAGTTAGGACTTCAACTCACCTTTGGCGGGCATGGGGGAGGGGCACAATTTAATGTCCACAACATGAGGAAAAGAGGGATGCCCTTGAGGTCCAGCATGAATCCTTGGGGGAGTCGTAATTAATGGTATGGAGGCACAAGCAGGCTGGGGGTGGCAGCTGGGGAATCCAGTGTTTATGTTGAATAGCTTACAGGTCACTTGACAGTGAGATGCCTAGGTGAGAATATCAAGCAGGCAGTTGGATAGACAATTCCAGAGATCTCTGAGGGGAAATCTGAACAAGAAGCCCAATGATGAGGGAACTGTACCCTGCTGAGTGACAAGCAAGGGAGTGCAGGATCACTGGCTTGTGAGAACAGAGAGAAAAGCCTAGAGTCCAGGGCACCTCTATTCCACATCTCGGTACACAAAAGACAACATCAAGGCCAGTGGTCTTCTAGTAAATGTTTAACAACTTGTGCTCACTTCAGCAGCACCTATACTAACTGCTAGCTCTCCAGGGGGAGGAGAGGAGAGAAAAGCTCTGATTTGCAAAGTTCACCAATTCCTGTGGTGTAAATACTCCTGCCATGGTTACTGGCTTGAAATATTTCTGAAAATTTAAAAATTGATTTCCTACAAGCTGGTGCAAGCTAGCTCAAACACATCTCTGAAGTCAAGGCCGTGCTTCAAGGTAAACAATCAGCCTACCCTTCATGGGCCTTAGTGTCTCTATCTATGAAATGAATGGCTGCTCCAAATGGTTTCTTCAAAGTCCCTTTCTGCTCTCATGTAGCATAAATTCCAACACCAAAACTTTGGGTCTGTCCCAATGGTCATGGGCCCTTTGAACAGGGTATTTTCCAATTAAACAGTGGAATGGGTAAGGTATAAGTAGTGATACTTATAGGCAATCACACGGAGGAGGAAGACTGGAAACAATTCTCTCACTCTCCAGAGTCCTATTGGCAAGTCTAAGCTTCTTCATCTCCCCTCAGTTTGCCCCTGCCCTTGCCCCAACAAGTCACCAGGCTACCCCTTGCACAAGGTCTGCCTTTGGCTGTGAAGAAGTCCAGAGAAGCTCTGAAAGAGGACTCAGGCCATAGACATAGGATTCTGAGGTCCTGGACCCAGAGCATAATCTATTAAGGCAAGAAATGTAGGTTCTGTGGTTACAACTACTTGGCCCCATGGACTGGGAGGGGCTTCTCTTCCCCCTCCTTCCTAAGGGAGATGCTGTCAAAACACATGGATTATAAGGAAATCAAGTACAGTAAAGCCTTTGCTTGTGAGCACAATTTATTCTGGAAACATGCTTATAGTCCAAAGCACTAGTATATCAAAGTTAATCTCCCCTTAAGAAATAATGGAAACTCAGATGATTTGTTCTACAACCCAAAAATATTCATATAAAAATGATCACAATACTATAATATAACACAAAATAACAAAGAAAATATAAAATATAAAGAAAATTTAAAAAATTACCTTTGAAAACCTTCGTGGCTGGTGTGAGGGAGACCAGAGAGAGGAGGCTTACTGCATAGGGTGATTTTCACTCTCACTAACAGAATTACTGCAATCTATTGGCTCAATAGGATCTTTCTGCATGGTGGCCATTGTATACACTTGCACGAATGTTGACTACAGTACAGTATTAATAAACTCTTATCATATACTGTATTTAATGTAACTGACAATAAGGCAGCAGAGGAAAGGGTCTCTATCTGCAGGGAGCCTGACCTAGAATGAAGCAAAACATTCCTAAGCTTACTCTTGTGTGGAAAAGCAAAGGACTGTCCATAGGTTCTCTGGAGTGATAAAAAATACACTAGTGCCAGCTGTGGGCACCTTCCAATGTTCTGAAAAATCACTGATTTCTGCCAATACCATGGCCTAAGACCGAGCATCTGAGCATGGGAGACAAGCACCTACAATTCCACAGAGAGAGAGAGAGAGAGAGAGAGAGAGAGAGAGAGAGAGAGAGAGAGAGAAGGTCCATTGGCTCGGTTGTGATCATGTGCCTTTTAGTGTCACGTACTACTCATATTGCAAGATACTGCTCGTTTATCAAGTTAAAATTTATTAGACATGTTTGCTTGTCTTGTGGAACACTCGCAGAATAAGTTACTCTCAGTCCAAGGTTTTACTGCAACAGGAAAGAACTTACTACATGTGTGACACATAGTAGGTGCCAAATATGGTAGACTCCATTTCTTCTCATGGTTGCATTTGACTAAAAGAGTTTCTTTCTATAGAAATTAAATATGTATGTATTAAGTGCATGCTTTATACTGTGGGAGACACCAGGCATGTATAATACACTATTTCTGCTTTAAAAACTTATTGAAGAAAGAAGACATTTCAAAGGTGTAACTGATCCAAATGGCACTTTATGAAATGTACAGACCGGTACATGACCCGGCTCTGTGGAATACAGACAAGTGGGAGAATTTGAACTTGGAAGTTCAGGGAAAGCCACAAAGAAGCAGCTCTGGGAATAGACAGACAAATAAGGCATTCACAGATCATATTCAGGGACAATGAGTGGACTATAGCAGAATGTTAGAGTTGGAAAGCAAAGTTAAATAAGCTGGATAAATAGTGCTGATCAATGTCTTTCTATCTTTGATGCTAAAAAATAAAAAGCTATTGAAGAATTGCTTTCTTTTAATGCTAAAAAAAAGTCAAAATAGTTACTCAGAGTTTTTTAGGGGTTTTTTTGCATGCAAATTGACCCTTTGCAAGGGAGATGATCCAAAGGCTGTTAATGAACCCAGGCAAAAAGAGGATTTATGAAAGAAAGGAGAAAGGAAGGAGAAAAACTATGGATGGTCTGGGAAAAGTGAACCTTGGTTTACTTTTTTGGGTAAATTGATTTGCTGACAGTTGGATAAAAAGTCAGCTGGACCATCTGACTTGAGCAGGCCTTGAGTCATGTATTCAATGATTGCATTGAATACAATTGTTTTATTTCTTTGCAGACTTGGAGAAAGCTTACCTTTCCAGTGTGGCACACACATGTGGCAGGCCATCTCTTTGGAGCCCCTGTGTATCTCCTTCATTTACATCTCCCTTCCTTAGGCCACAATACACCATGCCCTTCTTCAGAGGTAATTTAATAATGGCATAGGAAATTTTGAAAATCAGGCAGAAAAATCCCTCTTTTAATACACTTTTTCTATCAGGGGGTATTATTTCATGGTCAATTTCATCTGCTTATTTTGCATAATTATAATTCTGGCAAATACATAATATTCATATAAAATCTTGATTTTCTTCTTATTCTCTATTACATCATTGCCCTCTGCAGATTTCTCTATAATAGAGTTTTTGCCTCACATCACTTTTTCTCACTCCTAGCTCCTCAGGGGTTTTTGGGAAGTGGTTAAAGACACACCAAAAAGAAAAAAGAAAAAAAGAGCAATATTTAGAGAAACAAAAATTCATAAGAAGCAAGACAGAGGTCTTTGCATAGTTGAAAGTTTGGTGGTGGAGGATGAGCCTGGCTTGCTCTGAATGGTCCCAGAACTTGTGAGTTAAGACCAAGAGGTAGAAGTCACAGGGAGACACGTTGTACCTTGTAGAGCACACGGAAAACCATGCCTGCTGTCTCGGGGTGCTAAGTCCCCACTACCATAGTTCAGGTAGAACTGGAAGGACCACCTACCAGGGACACTTCTGCAGCTCTCTAAGCATGGAATATGGGGCAGGAATGAATGGCATCTCAGAGCCTAGCATTTAGCCTATTGGGCTGCTTTAGTCTTCTATAGTTGTGAATAAATCGTCTTAAAAAATAGTGTCCTGAGGGCCACGAAGGTGACTCAGTTGAGCTGGCTGAGTGTCTGATGTTTCTTAATTTTTTTTAATATTTTAAAATATTTTAAATGTTTTTTTTTTATTTTTTAGAGAGAGAGAGAGAGAGAGAGAGAGAAAGTGTGAGCAGGGGAGGATCAGAAAGAGAGGGAGACACAGAATCTGAAGAGAGGCTGCAGGCTCTGAGCTAGCTCTCAGCCCAGAGCCTGGGCCTGATGCGAGGCTCGAACCCACGAACCATGAGATCATGACCTGAGCCAAAGCTGGACACTCAACCAACTGAGCCACCCAGGCACCCAGAGCATCTCACTTTTAATTTCAGCTTGGGTCGTGATCTCACACACGTGCTGTCAACGCAGAGCCTGTTTGGGACTCACTCTCTTTCTCTCTGTCTGCTCATCCCCTGCTCTCTCTCTCTCTCTCTCTCTCTCTCTCTCTCTCTTAAAATAAATAAATAAACATTAAAAAAGTAGTGGCTTGAGGCTACAATCATTATTTGAGTATTCTCTCTCACAGTCCTGGGGGTCCACTATGCTCAGCTCTGCAGCTCTTGCTAGGATCTCTCACATCAGACAGTGGTTGGAGTTGGGATCCTCTGAAACACTCCCTCACTCCCATGTCTGCTACCTGGGTTGGCAAGACTCAAACAGCTACAGGACTGGCGTGCCTGGCATCCTTGGGCATCTCTCTCTCCTGTGTGGTCTGTTCAGTACTGTGACTTCAGGGGAGCGGACCTCTTACATGGTGGCTCAGAACAAGAAATGCACATGTTGGGAGAGCAATTCAGAGAGAGAGAGAAAAAGAGAGAGCATGTGCACCAGGCAGAAGCCATGTTGCCTTGATGATTCAGCCCTCGAAGTCCCGTAGAATCTCTTCTGCTGTCCTCTGTTAACTGAGACAGTCACAGAGACCTGCCCAGTTTCAAAGTAGAGGACATAGACTCTACTTTTGATGAGAGAAGTGGAAAACTTATTCAAGTTCATGTGCAATCAGAGATATTCTTCTTATATTCACTTTGGAAAATATAAACTGCCACATGAGCTGTCTAGTGGAAGAGTTTTTTCGTATTTCTAGGGATGTCAAGGCAAGCTTCTGGGGGCAGGGATGTCTCTAATATAAATGTCATAACAGGAGTCTGCAGTCTTTGTGTGAGGAAAGGTACTTCTTCTTTTCCCTAGTTCTTGAGATCAACCCAGAACTGAAGAAAGGGGAGTAAACAGGACTGACCCCATAGTGATATTCATGATTAGTGAAGAGAGCCAAACATGGGGCTAGATGCATATCCCTCTGTGCTGAGATTCCTGTGGCAAGGGAAACACTGTCAGGACCCACCAATTAGCCTTAATCTACAGGTTGGGAAAGATGGATTCTACATCTCTATCCATTTGCATCATGGGGAATCATGTTCAACTGCTAACAACAGAGATTCAATTGCAGTAGCTTGAACTCCCAAAGGTTTATTATATAAAACACAGCTGAAAATCAGCAGGCTAGGGCAGTTCTGCAAAGTCCTTCTTGGTCAGTCTTCCCCCTATTTTTTGGCTCCGTTTTGCTGCTCTATTTTTCCATTTCCATTCAAAAGATCACCTCATGATTCAAGGTGGCTGCTGGAGTTCCAGTTATTATATCCACATTCCAGGCAGCAGGAAGGAAGAAGGAAGCTTATCTCATTGTCTTCTTTCACTGTCTTATTTTTTAGAGAGAGAGAGAGAGTGCGAGAGAGCAAGAGAGCACAGGAGCAGGGCAGATGGGCAGAGGGAGAGAGAAGGAATCCCAAGCAGGTTCCATCCTTCGTCCCATGACCCTGGGATCATGACTAGAGCTAAAATCAAAAGTCAGAAGCTCAGTAGACTGAACCACCCAGGCATCCCTCACTGTTTTTTAAGTAGGCTTCTCAGAAGTATCAAACTATATCACTTTGACAGAACTTAATTTTATGGGCTCTCCTAGTTACAAGCAAGGCTGGGAAATGTAGTTTCTTAGCAGGAGATGTCTGAGATTTTGTTTTCTAAAGACAAGAAGTGAAAATTAATATTTGCCTTATCTGTCAAATTTCTACTTAAGAGATAAAAAAGGATACCCACCCAGTTAAATGACCTTTCTAGTGACATGTAATTGTGGTAACATTTCTTCTTTTTGAGTGCCTTCACGAGATGAGAGATTTAATTCAGTATTTCAAAATCTGAGATGGGAAATAGATTTTGTGGAATCTATTTCCACTCTCAACAGTTGATGACAGCATACAAATCATGTTTTCAACACCCACTCTTTCCCCCTTTTGTCCTTTTGGTCTAAATGATTGAAGTCACAGCTAATGCGAGATATAAAAGGACTATTTAAACCTTAAAGGATGGCACTCAGGCTCTCAAGCAGTCAATGAGCCGATTCCCGAGGCTCTCCTTGAGACATGGACAATTTAGGTGATTGTCACTATTATGACATTTGCTAGTGTTACATACACACGAATGTGCGTGCCCATCCACCTAGGAAGTGCCAGGAAGAGTTTTCTAGCTTTCTCCACCTGCAAACATCTCACACATAAAGGGCCAACTGAAGTCCCATTTCATTCCTGAATATTCTCCTAACACATGGGCTCTGTTATGTCTCCTCACTCTGTACTCAGAGACTGATTCTACCCTTTGCACTTAACAATGAGTACCCAACATTTAACGAACATTAAGAGAACACACGGGACTCCTGGGTTGCTCGGTTGGTTGAGCATCCAACTCCTGATTGGGGCTCAGGTCATGATCCCAAGGTTTTGGGATCAAGCCCCACATCAGGCTCTGTGCTGAGCATGGAACCTGCTTAGGATTCTCTCTCTCTCCCTCTGCCCTTCTCCCCTGCTTGTGCTCACTCTCTCTCTATCTCTAAAAATAATAAAAATAAAAAAAGAGAATGTCTAACATGAGTCCCAAACACTTCAGGACTTCAGTGTGGCCTATTGGTGTCATATGTAGGATTCTTTTCTCTCCTGGTTGAGTGTGAGCTCTTTGAGGGCCTCATACTTATTTTGTATCATTCCATTTTAGGCATTAAGTATTTCCTGGTTGATTGATTGCTCTGGTACTAGGCATCGGAAACCAGAGGAGTATACACTAACTGGGTCATTGAATGTCTCCACTAAGGAAAAAAAAAACTTATGACAAATCTTTTTTTTAAAAATTATACTCTATGCCTAACGTGGAGCTCAAACTCACAATCCTAAGATCAGGGGCACATGTTTTACCAACTGAGGCACCAGGTACCACCTAGCTCCAAGTCTTTGAGTGTGAAAAGCAAACTATAAGACACATTCCAGAATAACATGAAAATGGAAAAGACAGACAATGCCAAGTGTGGAACCGCTGGAATGTTTATTTTTGGAAGGAGTGCAAATTAGTACAGCCACTTTGGAAAGCTCTTTAACCATATCAACTAAAGTTGAACATAGGCACATTTTAAGACCCAGAAACTCCACTTTGAGTTAACTACGCAATAGAAATGCCTATCTATATGCAAAATCAACAGCAAATAGCAACACAACAAACATGCACTAGAATGTTCAGAGCACTATTCGCAATAGCCCCAAACTAGAAACTGCCTGTGTGTCTTTCAACAATATAATGGGAAAAGAGATTGAATAAAATGTAAATTCAAACAATGGAATATTATAGGAAGACAAAAATGGACAAACTCTCACGGCATGCACAATGTGAATAAATTGTACACAATTTATTGAATTGTTGAATGAGAGAAGCCAGGCATAAAATAGGCTTTGCTGTTTGGTTTCATTTATATAAATTTTAAAAACAGGCACAAGAATCCATCCTATTAGAAATCAGGATAGAGGTTACCTGGAGTGGGAAGGAGTCACCCATGGAAAGAAGCACAGTGAGGTTTTTGGAGGGTGCTGTGAATGTTGTATTTCCCAATCAGGGTGCTGGTGACATGGGTATGATGAGACAGAGCTGACTGTACACATGATTTGTGCATTTTTATCTGAGTGTGTTACCTCTCAAAGAAAACATATTAGAAAACAAACCCAGAAATGACAAGCTGTGGGATTCAGTAGGTAATCACCCATCTCAAAGTTCCTGTGTGCTCCTGGGTTTTATACAAGGAGAAGGTTACTAAAAAACCTCCTAACCACTTCTTGCTCTAACATCCTATGGTTTACGATTCTATTAAGAGTTCATTGGAGGGACACCTGGGTAGCTCAGTAGGTTAAGCATCTGATTTCAAATCAGGGCATGATCTCACAGTTTGAGTTTGAGCCATACATTGGGCTCTGTGCTAACAGCTCAGAGCCTGGAGCCTGCTTTGGATTCTCTCTGTCTCCCTCTGCCCCTCCCCAACTTGTGCTTGCTCTCTCTCACTCTCTCTCTCCCAAAATTAAATAAATAAAGCTTTTTTTTTTTTTAAGTCCCTTGGCAAAAGACTAGAAGAAAGTTTCTTTGACTCTAGGTAACAGAAGGAAATTCCAGTTGCCAAGGAGGAGCCCAGACGTCCTCTGTGTCTGCGCCTACTGTCCGGTGTCACAAGTCCTGGGAGAGGTCGGTGTGCAGCCGTTCAGAACATCCTTTTTTTTTTTTAATTTTTTCTAATGTTTATTTTTTAAAGAGACAGAATTTGAGCAGGGGGGTGCAGAGAGAGAGAGAGACACAGATCCAAAGCAGGCTCCAGGCTCTGAGTTGTGAGCACAGAGCACGATGCAGGGCTTGAACCCTCAAACGCTGAGATCAAGACCCGAGCCAAAGTCAGATGCTTAACTGACTGAGCCACCCAGGCACCCCTAACACTGACTAATTTAATGAAATATGTTTAATATGTTTCTTAAATTTAATCCCCGTATTAAATTTCAAAATATTAAAGGAAATGTTTTACATATGCTGATTCATGTTATCTACGAAAATGTTAAGCATCTAATAAAATATGTGAAAAAACTATATTCATTCTTAGGTCAAGGTTTTTCTTTTTTTTTTTTCTTTTTTTTTTCAGTTTCTTTTTTTTTTTTAACAATACAGTAGTTACAATGACACTCCAAACAGAAAAGCAAAGTAAAAAATCAAAACACCAACTTCTGTTTCATGTAATTAGACTTATACAGAAATTAGAAGGTTAAGTAACAACTAGTTAATCACCTCATTTCACAGCTATCTGAAGTGGCAATCGTTATATAGCAGCTTATCTATGATACATTCAAGATAAATGATACAATTTATTACTTGCCCATAAGCTACAACACAGCCTGCTTAATACCTTTCCTTAAATTCCGCCTCTATACTACAATATGCTTGAAGTCCATGCAAAAAAGTAGCTACCTTTTATGTAGGAAATGGATGACTAAGTCTTTGGTGCTGTAAAAGCAACTTCATTTAGAAGCGGCGAGAGGCCAGGAGGCTGGCTGCAGCTGCCCCTTCTAGATTTCTTCCTCCCCTTTGCGTACACCATCCTGTCTCTCCCTTACCTTGTCAGCGGCTTTCCGTGCTGGCATTCTTGGTTTTTCAGGACTGACAGTCGGCTGGAAGAAATGCCCCTTTTCTCTTCCCTCATTGGCAACTGTCTCAGTTCTTCTCATTATGCCTGTTCCTGTGAGCTCACATGTCCTTTGTGTCGAGTGTTCCCAACCCACCTAATAGCTGAAGTTGCCCTATTTCCTTTTCCTGGCATCACACAGCATTTCAAAGTTATGTATGTCAAAAGTCGCCCTCTCTGCCTTACCTCTCAATGGCATACTTGTCCATTTCAATGTGCTCCACTACACTGATGGCTCAGAAAAAATAATCAAGGGATGAAAATCAAGAATAGAGGTGTTACAGGGGCACATGGGTGGCTCTGTTGGTTGAGCATCGACTTTAGCTCAGGTCATGATCTCTCAGTTCCTGAATTTGAGTCCCGCATCAGGCTCACTGCTGTTAGTGCAGAGCCCACTTCAGATCCTCTGTCTCTCCTTCTCTCTGCTCCTCCACCACTCCCCCGCCCTCTGTCTCTCTCAAAAATAAATAAAACATCCATAAAAAAAAAAAAAGAATAGAGACACTACAGGTGGACATTGACCAGCATCTCCCAGCCAATCAGTTATTAAGTAGTCTCTACTCACACCTGGGGACAGGTTACAGAAAATGCAAACACTGCCAAATGTGCCCTCCACAAGCTCCTGACCTAAAGGGGATATGCGATGTGGGCAAATATAGAGGTTATCGACAGTGAGAAATTGCAAATGAATAATAATGCTGTGATGAAATGGAAAAGACACAGGGACACAAAAGGGGCCTAGGAGCCCCCAAGACAGTGCCAGTTGCATAAACAAAGCCTCGTGGAAGGCAGACAGGTTAAATTTGGAAACACTTTCAGCACAGTCCAAGTCTGAGGCTGGTTTGGGAGATTAATGGGGCATGTGGCAGGCTGGCTCGTAATCATGAAATACAGCTGGCACAGAGGTTGACTCCATGAGTTTCACTTGGGGCTTCTCTTGTGGAAGATTATTTCCAAGGCAGGGAGAATAAATAAGGGTGACTGTGTGAAGTCGAGCAAATTTTTGAGCAAGGAGAAGGAAAATCTAGCTCATGCTGGAAGAGTTGTCAGGATAAAAATCATGCAAGTTCTACCACTCATTGTACTTGGAGCATTGTGGGAACTTGGCCTTTCCCCCTCCCACCCTCAGTGCATGGTCTGGGCCCCTATTCCTGCCTGCTTTGGGTTTGATGTGTTCACTGGGTCTCCAGAGGTAGACAGAGGGGGAATTTAAAAATATCAGTTTATTCCTTCCACCCTCCATTCCCACCCCTGATAGAAAACACCAGTCATAGGAGGCCTGGGTGGCTCAGTCAGTTAAGCGTCTGACTCTTGGTTCCAACTCAGATCATGATCTCATGATTTGTGAGTCTGAGGCTTGGGATTCTGTCTGGCTCTCTCTGCCCTCTCCCTGTTCGCTCTCTATCTCTCTCTCAAAATAAATAAAAATAAAATACAAGCATTCTTTTTTTCTTTAATGTTTATTAATTAATTAATTAATTTTGAGAGAGAAAGACAGTATGAGAGGGAAAGGGCAGAGAGAGTTGGAGACACAGAATCTGAAGCAGGCTCCAGGCTCTGAGCTGGCAGCACAGAGCCTGATGCAGGGCTTGAACTCACAAGCCATGAGATTATGACCTGAGAGCTGAAGTTGGACACTTAACCTACTGAGCCACTCATGTGTCCCAATAAAAATAAACTTTAGAAAGAAAAAGAAAAACAATCTTTAAAAAAATGAACAAATAAAACACCAATCATGAAACAACCTAATCTTACCATTAAAGAATGAGTCAGATATGGTGGGACCCATCTCATCAGCTTTTCATTTCTGTGGTTTTCTGGACTGCAAACCAATTGGGTATAATAAAGAAAAAAGCCCAAGTTCTATGGGAACTGCGTGAAGTAAAATATCCATGATGCTGAAGACTGGATCTCACTGCCTGCTTTAGGGATCATTGTCTAGAAAGTCACCAAAAGATGGAAACGGATACAAACCTTAACAGTAAATGCCAAAAGATCAAACGCTCTTATGGGGTTTACTATGTGCCCAACACGATGTTCTAAGCACTTGACAGCTACTTCCAAATCACAACCCTGTGATCATTCCTATAACTACTTGTATTTTAGGGAAAGAAAGAAACTGAAGGACCGGGATGTCCATTTCCCTCCCTCCCTCATTCATTCATTCAACAAATGTTTTTGAGCTCCTACTGTATGCCTAGACACTGGAAGTCTGCTCGCTGGCAGGTTAGTGCTCAACAGTAGGCACTGCCATGAGATGGTGTTCTAGCCTGCACAGGCTGCCAGAGCAAAGTGCCACAGAATCGGTGGCTTAAACAGCAGAAGTTTATTTTCTCATAGTTCTGGAGGCTGGAAGTCCTCGGAGACGTGGTTTCTCCCAAGGTCCTGCAGATAGCTTTCTCCTCACCCTGTCCTCACATAACCTTTGCTCTGTGAATATGCATTCAAAAAAAATTTGTTTTAATGTTTACTTATTTTTGAGAGAGCGAGACAGAGTGTGAGCAAGGGAGGAGCAGAGAGACTGAGCGAGACACAGAGTCTGAAGTAGGCTCCAGGCTCCAAGCTATCAGCACAGAGCCTGATGGGGGGCTTGAACCCATGAACTTTGAGATCATGACTTGAGCCGTGGTCAGACCCTTAACTAAGTGAGCAACTCAGAAGCCCCTATGAATGTGCAATTTTGATGTCTCTGTGTCCTAATCTCCTCTTCCTATAATGACATCAGACAGACTGGATTAAAGTCCACTCTAGGTGGGTTTCATTTTTAACGTAATCACTTCTTTGAAAGCACTATTTCCAAATATAGTCACATTCTGAGGTATGGGGTGGGGAGGTTAGGGACTCACCATTTGAATCGGGGATGGGATGGCCATGGACACTACTCAGCCCATTACAGTTGGGAAGACAATTTGTCTTTTGACCAAGGTCATAGGACCTTAACCTCATCCCTCTAAACTGGAGGGGGAAGATTTCCATTCCCCAGTAACATCAGAATCCACAGAAAGTCTGAACCCTGAATGCCTGTGGCAGGCAGAGGAGGAGGCTCACCGAGGCGATTTTCCACATTGCCATCCCACGGCCTACCAGCTGCAGCACAATGACGGCTTGTGTGGACCAAGGGAAGCAACAGTGTCCAACTGCCCAGAGTGTTTGCTAAAGACACTGAAAAGGAAACATCTGCTTATACTATATTTTTTTCCTTTTTTTTCTCTCTGTCTCTGAATGCTTCAAAAGTGAATAAAGTGGATTTCAGTAACCCTGCCACACAAAGCTGGATTCATGCTTTCAGTAATCCCTTCTGTGCTTGTCACATTCATTCTTGCTCTGAGGCACTTCAAACACTGTTGATTTATTCTTCCATGAATCTGAATGAAGGTAACGCTGTGGTGCCCAGTTGCCCTGGGTCTTAGGGTGGGATTTCACGGTCTATCTGCCAACTCATTAAAAAACACCCACCCCGTCCAGTTTTCCGGATTTATCCTGAATGTAATTTCTCTTAGTCTTCTTAATCTTGAAATAAAGAGCTTTTGGACCCAGCAGTGTATTATATCCACAAAAATATTCTTTTACTTCAATCCCTCGAGATGATTTGGAAGAATATTTAAAAATGTTTGAAAGGGATGTGAATGTGGCTGAACAATCACAATGCATTGGCTGTACAATGCTATGGAAATGTGTTCCCAGCCCGAAATTTCTCGATCCCTTTAGAAGGCAGGGAAATAAACAGTTCAGATGCAGCCACTCAGGAGAAGATAAAGATTGCTGTATGTTTCCATAGAACAATTTTACTCTCTCCTTTTCAAGGCCTTTGTAAATATTCAAGATTTGGAAATCCAGGTACTACACGGCCTCATAACTGCTGGTCTGGAAAGGCTGCAGACAAGTCGGTACAGCATCTAACTCCCTCCTGCTGTAAGTTAAAAAGGCTGCTTTTGGTGGGGAGCAAAGAGCAGTCATCTGCTTATTCAGGAGAAGCCCTTTTGTGCAGAAGAAGCTGCAAGGATGTGCGTCCCGTGCTGAGTTCTACTAGGAATTTCTTCTAGGACTTAAGAGATCATTTTACATCCCATCCCTCATGTGTCTTCTCATTAAGATGGCGGCGCTTTACCACGTTCCTTGCTCACCGCTGTCCCATGCAGAACAATTAGGGTTAATCAGTTGATTGGAGAACAACTAAGCAAGAGAGATAATGAGGATTTCTACGGCATTTCTTTGGCTTTGGGTAAGGCCACCCCTAAATCAATTTTAATCAGAAGTGAAGGCCTCAGTTTTTCATTCATACTCAACCTATGAGGTTCCAAATGAGCATGAACCCCTTGAATATAATTTTTCCCAAATCAGATAATTTCCCGCTGCAAGACTGATCACTAGTAACTACTTCGCTGGGTTAATCAATACATTATCTTGCATTAAATTTCATAGTTCTGTTATGAGTCAATGAAATTGACAAGCATTTTTTTCTTTGCTATTTAGTATGGTTTTTTCTGTTACTGCTGTTGTTCCTGTTGCATATCTAAGTTAAATGTAAGAAATCCCATATGAGTTTATGTCCATCTTTTATCTTCAGAGATAGTCCTGCCAAAACCCAGCACAAAATAATGGCAGACCTTGGTTGCAAAGTCAATGACTTTAAGAAAAACAAAATCTCTGATCACCTGCTGCTTATCCAAATGCTGGTTTTCTAGGGTGAACATGACCTACTTTTCTCCCCATCTCCCTCCTGGTACTCACTCTGTTGATGGAAGATGGGCTGGAGTGCACATATGTAGACCAAGAGGACTGCATGAGTGGATAAGCTCCCTGCTGCTGAGAGGCTGGCACCAGTTCTAAGTTCAACCCTGAAGAGCTGCAGTTCAAGTGCCTTTAATGTTCCAGATCAGTGATGCCCCAGGTGGTGGCTGAACCTTCATTTCCTTACCACCTGATTCTCTTCTAAACACAATGGGATCTCTCATTTGTGTCCTGGAAAATGCACAATGGAGTCCCTCCACCTTACAGAACAATTTGCCTCCCCCTTTCATGGCCGCAGCAAATCACATCACTTTCTTGCACAATGTAGAAAACTTCTATCTTGGGCTAGAGGCACAGCCTCCAGTGTTTCTGGTTTCCCAAAGAAATATGCTGTCACAGTCCTCAAGAAACATATTCTTCTTCTACTTGGTGAAAATCAGCTCAATTTTATTCAACTCATTCAACCAATGTTTATTGATGATCAATGTGTGACATTACTAGGAGCAAACTACTAGGAACAGAAAGAAGGTATCAGACACAGTCTGCCTCAATGGGATCAAAGTTCATCTAGGGGATAAGAGCCACATAGCAAGGCAAGAAAGTTAAACCCAAATTCATTGGTCAAAGGAAATCTGGTCAAAGATTGAGTAAACAGAGAAAGTTTAAGAGAAGATGAAAGTGTTCCTTTGGGGATTAAGTATCTGGGAATACTCAGAACTCATTTTTGGAATAGAAATTCCTGTATTTGTGGGGCTGCTGGAAGGCTCAGTCAGTTGAGCATTCAACTCTTGATTTTGGCTCAGGTCATGATCCCAGGATTGTGGGATAGAGCCCCAATTCAGACTCTGTGCTGAGCATGGAGCCTGCTTGGGATTCTCTCTCTCTCTCTCTCTCTCTCTCTCTCTCTCTCCCTGCACCTCCCCTGCTCTCTCTCACTCTCTCTCTCTCAAAAAAAAAATAAAGACAGGGAAAGAAAGAAAGAAAGAAAGAAAGAAAGAGAAAGAGAGAGAGAGAGAGAGAGAGAAAGAAAGAAAGAAAGAAAGAAAGAAAGAAAGAAAGAAAGAGAAAGAAAGAAAGAAAGAAAGAAAGAAAGAAAGAAAAAGAAAGAAAGGAAGGAAGGAAGGAAAGGAAAAGAAAGAAAGAGAAAAGAAATACTATTTTTGCTGGTTTCAGAAGAATTTCTTTTTGGTAAATTCTTACAGATAAATGCCAAATTTCTTTTTACTAATAATGGAGTGAGTAGAGAGGCTTCAGAGATAATCCAACCCCCTCATTTTAAATATTAGAAAAATCAAACTCCCAAGCTAAATGATTTTCCCAAAGTCACATTGATAAAAAATGGTAGACTGGACCTAGAATTCAGTTTTCCTGCTCAATCACATTATCTCGGAATAAAAGATTACTATGTATTACTGTAATTTCCCACTATATTCTTCCTTAATATCTTCAAGTTTGTGGAGAAGTCTTTAAACCACATTAATAGAATTAATTAAAATATAACTTGATAGATTGCAAAATGGCCACAAATTCTTTCACTCTCTTACTCTTGAATATATAACTGGCTTTAACCAATAGGGCATGAATGAGAGTCAGGTTAATTGAGGCCTCAAGGGAGCTCATGCTTTGGGGTTGCCCTCTGGCTGCTCTTGGAACCCAGCCTCCAAGAACATAGGCTTCTGGATGATGAGAGACCCATGGACTAGTCAGACCAACTGCCCCCCTCAGCCAGCAGCTCAGGCAGCCCTCAACCAAATCACCAACTGGCTACAGATGCATGAATGAGCCTGGCTGAACTTATCTGAGCCTAGCACAGAAGAACACCCAGTCAACTCTTGAACGAAATGCTGTTAAGTCTCATAATAGTTGGGGGTGGTTCATTGCAAAGCAAAAATTGGCTAATACAGTGAATATAAGAATGAATAATAACCCTCGAAGAAATGAGTTCAAGCAGGAGAATGTGCTGTTGCTAGTAAACGGTTAGAGGTTTCTTTAGAAACCTACACTTGATACCCCGGAGGGAAGAATCTTAGTGCTGAATTTGCTATTTTATGAAGGAAAAGGCAGAAGTTGGATGTGATCCTTTCTTCTCAGGAGAAACTTCCTCACGGGATGGAGACAACTTCTCATTACACTTGTTTCTTAATTTAATTTCAAGCCTTGGCAATAACTGGCCACTAACTAATATGAAATTGCAAATAAAATTCTCTATTAAGAGCACACACAGGCATATACACATACACGCACACGCAGAATTGTGCCTCGTCTTACAGGATCATTTATCCGGGAGACTGCATATTTGATCTCTTCCAGCCAGAGCTCTGTTTACTGTGGATTTCTGCCAAGATAACCCTTGGCATTCTTCAAACAAAGATTTCTCTTTTAACAAGAACATCTCTATAATGCAATACGCTTTCCAGGAGTTGAAATATAACCCTGATAGAATATAAAGATAACTCCTTGTAATAAAGAAATGAAACACTATTTCCTGTGTTCTTTGAGAACAAAACTTAAAAGAAAAACATTCAGAAAGAGATAGGTTCCTGACAATATTTGGTAACTTCATCTCACTGCACCATCTTAGAAGTGATAGGAGAAATATATATCTAAAGACAAATACATAATTGGTTTGGAATACAAGAAGAGGCATTTTTGGTAGATCAGAAAGAAAAGAAGATTGTATGATGAAAAGTAAAAACCCATGTAAGAAAGCACTTCCATAAAATGTGGAGTGCTTCCAGCCTAAAGGTAGCAAAAATGGGAGCTGACAAGGACCTGGGAGGGGTGGCCTCTGGATCGCTGGTTGGGATAATGCCAACAAACAAGGCAGATGGTTGACTACTCTTCCTCTTCCGTCCCCCCCCCCCCCCCCCCCCCCCCCCCCCCCCCCCCCCCCCCCCCCCCCCCCCCCCCCCCCGGCCACTAGATGGTGCTCAAGTGGACTGCCTTAACCTAAGTAAAGTGAATCTGGCAGCTAAATGGGAGATACATAATACAGGAGAATGGTGACCAGAAGGAGTACTGGAAATTACCCATGTCCAGAAGATGGCATGCTTTGCCTACCCACACATCCTGTGCCCATTGTCTTCTCCCAAACCTAGGCAGGGACTGCAGTCCACCCCACTGAGAAGCAGAGCCTTCTCATCCATCTTAATCAGTGATAGGCGGCCATGAAAAACAGACAAAATATCCACAGAATTAGGCAAACAGGAAATCAGGGCAAGACTGCAAACATGTGAGTGGATCAACAACATGGAAGAAGGCCCACCCAACTTAACAAATGGAGAAACACAGTTAATACAGCAGACAGAAGAAGCTTTTAGAATGGTTATAATCCCCATTGTTAGGTGCATCTTAAGAGGTTACTGTAGCCATAAAAAACAGTAAGTTGAAGATTCTAGGAAAAAATTTTAAATATATTTTTAAAATTAAAAACTGAGTAATGGTGGGGTGTCAAAGTGGCTCAGTTGTTTGCATGCCTGACTCTTGGTTTTGGCTCAGGTCATGATTAGTGAGATTCAGTCCTGTATTGGGCTCTGTGCTGACAGCCTGGAGCCCACTTGGGATTCTCTCTCTCTCCCTCTCTCTCTGCCCCTCCTCATTCTCTCTCTCTCTCAAAAATAAATAAATAAGCATTTAAAAAATTTTTAAACTGAGTAATGGGAAACAGCAAAATAGACATTGATTGTAACATAAATTGGTGGCCTGAAATAGGGATTCTGCCAGAAAAGAAAGCATTATAAGGCAGAGAAGAAAAATTAAGGGATTTGGAGGCACAAGTCAGAAGTGCCAACATGATCTAGTAAGAATTCTGGGAGGGAATAGAGTGAAGGGTGAGCATGAGAACACTCAAAGCAATAACAGAAAAGGAAGTCACAAAACAAAGAAAAACAGCATTTGAACTGGGAGGTCTAGCTCTTCACTATTGACAAGGGATCTATCTATATCATAACCATGCTGAAGGTTGAAAATAAATACATATAAAAGCTATACTAGGTAAAAGCTACAAAAAGAGGGCTGAAGAGTAGTATTTATAGACAAATTACAATCAGAAAACACATAGAACAAGAGGTATTTCATATTGATAAAAGGAACAATGGGCCATCACAACTGTTATAGACTCTATGCCCCTCCTTTCCCTGCTTTAGAATATTTAAACAAAAATGAATAGAAGAAAAACCTTAGCAAATTCATCCCAACTGATCCCAGTGATTACATCTGGAGAGGAAGGAGATTTGGAGACTTGGTTTAGACAGTAAAGACAATAGACTAAGCTATTCAGGTGCCCTTAAAGAAGACTTTCCTAAATCTGTATTACTTGAAATTATTTTTACAAGTTAGATGAATCTATATATTAATTTTTCACATAATCAGTTTTATTTTATTTAAAAAATTGTTTAATGTTTGTTTATTTTTGAGAGAGAGAGAGAGAGAGAGAGAGAGAGAGAGGGGGGGGGGGAGGGGCAAAGAGAAAGGGAGATACAGAATCTGAAACAGGCTCCAGGCTCTGAGCTGTCAGCAAAGAGCCCCATGTGGGGCTCAAACTCACAAACTATGAGATCATGACCTGAGCCAAAGTCAGTTGCTTAACTGACTGAGCCACCCAGGCACCCCAATTTTGCACATAATAAATTTTAAAAATAAGAACTATTTTATATATATAATCTATATATTAGGTTGTACCATACCTAATAGTACTTTGTATATTTAAACCAGGAATAATTCCAACCCCAGCTCAAACTGGTCCTTTTTTCTCATTTACTAAAATCTTGCTCATCTCTGCCACATAGATTTTATCACTAAATTTCTTGCCTTTCCACACCATCATCAAGTCGTTAAGTGAACTTCAATCCTGTAACTTCAGTGAGGGTATCCTGGATGAAAGGGGTTTTTCTTACATTCTAACTAATAGCAGAATATTATTAATCATATTTAGAAATAGTGTTTTGTAATGAGTGTTTATTACGTGGCACTGTATGTATTATCTCATTTCATCTTCTCAATGAGCCATTGCAGTAAGTACCAGGACAGATGCCATTTTACTTGTGAGGCAGGTGAAGGGTTTTTGTTTTGTTTTGTTTTTCCCCTTAGGCAGAATAAATAACTTGTCTAAACTCCCAGAGCGAATAACAACAGAAAGAACCAATATTTGACAGAAGGTCTGCCGGATGCGGGGTTCTGAATTTCATCCTCAGTGAACCAGACTGGGCACACAGAACCTGCCCGACCGACCTAGGCTCGGATGATTGTCCGCCGATTTCAGGTTTCGCGGGCAGTCCTCTGGCTTCAACTCCCTTTGATGTCAAGAGGAGGGATCTGAATTGGAGCATTCGAAGCGTCATAATTAACGACTGCAGTCGGGGGAGGACCTCAGCGATCATTTTACAGGGGAAGAGAACGAAGCCCAGTGAGGTTAAGGGAGTAGTCCGAGGTCACAGAGCTCCATCCCGGGACAGCTAGCACCGCTGCGAACTCTCCTAGCGCCTGGATGGCAGGTGCAGCAGGAGCGGCTTCCCAGCAGCCCTCCCGCCGCATTGTTGGCTCCACTCTCCCGGCTGCCCCCTCCTTCGGGAGCTGGAGCACCCCTTCCTGCCCCCAAGCCCCCAGCACATAAACCTCCTTCAGTGTGTCTTTCAGTGGAACACACGACTTACCACTGTGGGCTTTTCCAGAACGAAGGTGTGAAAATCAAAGGGGATTCCAGGAGCAGCACGCAGGACTTCAGACAGTATAAGAGGTGCTGCGGGGAGAAAACCAGAGAAAGGTGACAGAGGAGACTAGAAAGATCCTGAGAAAATCCAGAAGGCAGAAGAACTGGGGCTGTCCTCAGGCGAGAGAGCACTTCAGACATCAGCACCTGGAAGGTTAGGATGAAAACCAGTGAGAACCTTCTGCAGTCATTCCAGGGCTCTCCTTTCTTCTGCCGTTGCCTCATCTGTGAGTGGTCACCGTGAGAAATACCTAATTGTGGCCTTTGGCCAGGGGACAAGCTGTAGTCTGTGAGGTGACCTGTAAGGTAAAATGGCCTTTTTTTCTTTTCTTTTTGTAAAAGAAAAAACTTTGTAAACATTTTTTAAAAGCTGTATTTTGGGGCACCTGGGTGGCTCAGTCAGTTAGCTTCTGACTTTGGCTCAGGTCATGATCTCATAGTTTGTGAGTTCTAGCCCCCTGTTGGGCTCTGTGCTGACAGCTCAGATCCTAGAACCTGCTCTGGATTCTGTGTATCCCTCTCTCTGCTCTTCCTCTACTCATGCTCTTCTCTCTCTGCTTCAAAAATAAATAAAGATTAAAAAAAAAAACTTGTGTATTTCAAAGCCAGAGGTATTTCAAAAATGGAACCATGAATACCTGTTGGCTAGATTCTCCAAGGGTTTTTGCCACATCTCTATGTATTTTTTCCTGTTCTTTTTCTCGCTGAACCACTTCAGGATTTCATATACCATAAACTCTTTACCCCCTAATACCTCAGCCTGCATGTCCTAAAAACAAGGACCTTCCCTCATGTAATTAAAACATAATGATTAAATGCTGGTTATTGTAGACTAGCACACTATTTAGGAAAAAATTTTAAGTTTATTTATTTTTGATTGAGAGACAGAGAGACAGTGTGAGCCAGGAAGGGGTAGAGAGAAAAAGGGAGGCACAGAATATGAAGCAGGCTCCAGGCTCTGAGCAGTTAGCACAATGGGGCTTGAACTCACAAACCATGAGATCATGACCCAAGCCAAAGTCAGCTGCTTAAGTGACTGAGCCAGCCAGGGGCCCCTCACTAGTACACTATTATTATCTACTATCCAGTCCATATTCAAATTGCACCTGCTTCTCTTAAAAATATTCTTTATAGGGGTGCCTGGGTGGCTCAATCAGTTAAACATCAGGCTCTTGATTTCAGCTCAGGGCATGATCTCATGGTTTGTGGGTTTGAGTCCTGCTTCAGGCTCTGCACTGACAGTGTGGAATTTATGTGGGACTCTCTCTCTCTCTGCCCCTTCTCTGCTCCCTCTCTCTCTCAAAGAAACTTAAAAGAAAGTTTTTTATGCCATTTTTTTCCTGATCCAGGGGCCCATCTCAGGTCAAATGCTGCATAGAATTGAGATTTCTCCTTACCCTCCGTTACTCTGGAAGAGTTCCTCAGCCTCTCCTTGTTCTTCATGACCTGGACATTATGAAGAGTACTAGCTGTCCTTCAGTTGGGGGTTATCCAGTGTTTCCTTGTGATGAGAATCAGTCCATTTTTATGGCAGGCCTGCAAAAGTGAGGTTGTGCTCAAGTGCAATGGCTTTAATCACAATGATTTTATATGGTATTAATTCTGTCAGATCTGCTGTTTCTTGGGTTAAGGAGTGTAACGCTAAGTGACACCAAATTAGCAGGAAGCAACCCCTGAAGAGAGGACACACACTCAAAAGGGAGGTCCGTGTTGACAGTACACTCACTGCCTGCGCATTCGCTGTGCAAAGCCGCCTCCTCTCAGTGAGCTCCGATCCCACTGACCTCTTTATTTCCGCCTCGACGACACCACTGAGCAGCATTAATTTTTCTGCAGAAAGGATGAAAAAAAATCTACGTGGACCATGACTCCCCATTTTGGTTTGCCCCTAAATGCAAATTCAAAACCTCTCGTTGTCAAACATAATCATTACCCTTCCGAAACATCATAGCCTTCAAAGAATTTGAAGAGTTGGAAGAATTAAATCAGCTGCCTAGTTTCTACCCCTGAAATTTTAAAAAATGATGAGGTCAGCATGTCACTTTTCAAGGCGTCGGTTTCATTGTGTGATTGTAGCATGCTTGTGTTAAGGGTATTCCATTAAGCTTTCATTTAAAAAGCTCATGATGTTGAGTTCTGAGAGCTGAAGGTACCTCTTGCATTTCCCAGACTTATCCCCATCTGTTGCGGCACCTGCCAACCCTTGCTCCAAGCCTCCATTTTCTTCCTCTTCTGAGAGTTTCCTGACTGCACCCAGCACCCACTCTTGCTCCCCCATATCCAGTTTCCACAGAGCAGATAGATAGATTCCCCTACAGTGGACCTCAGATCATGCTACTTTCCTGCACAACGACTTCCTCTTCATTGACTTTCTCAAAATCCAAGTCACCTACGACCACCAACAGGACTTTCCCTGTCTCTTTCTCCAACTGCCCCTCATGTCCCCCCACTCAATAAGCCTCTTCCAATCATACTAACTGTTCTTTTTCTTGAGTGAGCCTGTCTCAATTCCCCTCAAGGCCTTTGCACTTCTCAATCTTTCTGTACAGAACCCTTTTTCTTTGATTGACGCAAGATAGGTCCTTCTTGTCATTTGAGTCGCAGTTCAAATGTCACCTTATCAGAGAGGCTCTGCTCCAAATCAATTGTATCCTTCAAAAAACTTTCTGAATCTCTTCCTGAATTTATCCTGTTGATATATTTGTTTATAATTTCATCATGTAGCTCCACAACAACATAAGGTCCCCAGAAAAAAAAAAAACCATGTTTTTCTTGCTCCCTGCCAAATCTCGAGTGCCTGAAATGACTTACGGGATGGGTGCTCTATAAATTTCTATTGGATGAGTGAAAATAATTATAGATTACTACTACCCACCACCGAAAGAGGCAATTTATCCTGTTTTGGAACAAATGCTATGGACTTAACCAGCTACCCACCTTGGTCACCACATTTACCTCCAAATGTTTTAGCTATTTCCAAAGATAATTCTAGCAGTTAGGGGGAAATAAACAGGAATGGAGGCTGAAGCATAAAGGAACAAAGACATGAAACATGAGGGCCTCATACAAACATGTGTTTCATGAACTGAGAATATGGTTAATTAAACCCACCGCCCAAAGGAGTGCAATAAATGAACAAACCTTAAGAAGTACACAATCTACTGAATGTGATGCCATCCTGTCCCAGGTCCCATCACCTGCTGTCCCTCTTGTGAGGCTCTATAGCATTTCATCTTCCTTCTGCTCCTTTCCCCAAATGGAGACTTTTCCCTGACATGGAGGTTAAACAGCGTTCTTTCTTTTCTTTTTTAAATTAAATTTATTTACTTATTGAGAGAGAGAGAGAGAGACAATCTCTGTGTTGACAGTGCAGAGTCTGACCTGGGGCTCAATTTAACAAATCATGAGATCATGACCTGAACCGAAATCAAGACTTGGACACTTAATCGACTGGGCCACAACAGGGGCCTGGACAGCCTTCTTTCTATATATGCCTTGTCTCTCACTGTTCTCATTGACTTCATAGCTCTACCCATCATTTTTCTACCAGCAAATCCCAAATTCATCTCTTCAGTACATTCCAGGTCATTGCCAGTTAGAAATTTTTTGACAATCTGAATCCTTCTTAGAATGCCTCAGCAAGTCTGGCCTAGTTTGTCCAGATGGCAAAAGGCTCGTTGTTGCCCATTATTCAAAAAAGTATATTAATTTCTTTTAAAAAATTTTTAATAGTTTATTTATTTTTGAGACAGAGAGAGACAGAGCACGAGTGGGGGAGGGGCAGAGAGAAGGGAGAGACACAGAATCTGAAACACGCTCCATGCGAGACTCGAACCCACACACTGTAAGATCATGACCTGAACCGAAGCCAGATGCTTAATCGACTGAGCCACCCAGTCGATTCCCAAAAATGTCTATTAATTTCTGAAGCACAGAGATTATATCTCACTTCATTTCTTTTTGATAGAATAAGCATCCACTGAGGCAAGTTTGAAGTCTCCTAAACTTAACAGAAGACTTTACTGTGTTAGTGGAAATACACACATCACAGGGCTTTATTTTGTGTTATAAATGATGCCAAAGTTAGTGGCTTAAAACAGTAACCATTTCCTTGGTTTGTAGTTCTGCTGGTTGGATTTCAGGCTAGGGCTCATCCGGTTGGTTCTTCTGATCTGGCTGGGCTTGCTCATGCATCTGTCATCAGCTACTGAGTTGGCTGGGGCAGAGGTACTTCAACTCTTCTCTCTGTTTCTTGTGGTCTCTCATCTTCCATAGGCTAGCTTGGGCTTGTTCTCCTGGTGATGATGGAAGGGATCTCAAGAGAGTGAAAAGAAGTGTGCAAGGTCCCTGGGAGTGTGCCCTGGGAAGTTTCCAGGGAGTGTGATGCCAAGGCTTGGAACTAGCATGCTGCCAGTTCCGCTACCTTGTAATGGCCACACCCATCACAAGGCCATCATCTCTTGATGGAAGATGCTGCAAAGTCACACCGCCTGGGCATGTTGATGCAGCCAGGGAAATGACTGTGTCTATTTTTGCGAACAGTTTGACACAGTGACTAATAGTTTGCTAGGAGAAATGCATCTCTTTGAAGTGTGCTTAGAGAGAGGATACACAGAAAATGGTAGTGAGGCAACACATGCTAACTGCCTTTTCTGTTTTCACAAAATACCATAAGCCATGACCTCATCCTTGCTAAGTGAGCTTTAGTCCACTGCTTCTCAGGAAAGAACATAGAACTGCAACTGCTCCAGAACAGCTGTGCCCCACGGGGTGCCTGGCTGGCCCCGCTGGTTCTCTGGGAGTGGGAAGTTAGGATAGCCACAGCCAGCAATGCCTGATAGCAGACTCCATGGATGTGGCCTGGAAGGGCTCCGTTAATCAACCACATTTCTGAATTGGCGACAGAGAAGCTCAGCTCAGAAGGATGGCAGAGGAGAGTTAAGGCTTCTAGGACAGTGCAATTTGGTCATTCCTTTTCGCCTGCCCTGTTGCTATGACAACTGAAGTCTGTCTCTGATTCATCAAATATACAGGGGCATATTTGAAGTTCAGGAGAACTGCTTTGATGGAGATTTTCTTTTTCTAACTTGCAACGGGCAGGTGCTACTTCCTGAATTTTTTTCATTGGCGGTCCTGAATGGAAATTTACATGCTGATCAAACCGGATCAAGGCTTTCTCAGGTAGAGGAAGGCGTTAATACTGTTTCTCCATCCTGGCTGCTTATTCCAATCCCTTGGAATGCTTTTCAAACATACTGGAGCCCCACAAGCAAGAAATACAATTGGTGTGGGGTGGGACCTTTTAAGGATTTTCTTAAACATTTATTTATTTTGGGGTGGGGCAGGCAGGGGCAGAGAGAGAAGGAGATGGAGGTTCCAAAGCAGGCTCAGGGCTGACAGCAGAAAGCCCGACACGGGGTTCAAACTCACAAATAATGAGGGCATGACCTGAGCTGAAATCAAGAGTGGGACATTTAACCAACTAGGCCGCCCGGGTGCCCCAGCGAGTTTGCTTTTAAAGGGGACCAAGTAACTGATGTGCATTCAAAGTCCTGAGTGGCTGTGCTAACGTGATAAACTCAAAGTCATGAAAATTGATGGTGTTGCAAAAGCACTTGTAGGTATATTTGTATTTCTACATATTTGTATTTTAATTCTGACTCCACCACCTTCTAGCTGTATGGCCTTGAGAAACCTCAATGTCTTCATCCACATAATGGGAACAATAATAATACCTATTGAATACCACTTGTGAGGACAAGAAATAGCATTTTAAAAGTATAGAGCAAGGGTGCCTGGGAGGCTCAGTTAGCCCAAGTTAATCTGACTCTTGGTTTTGGCTCAGGTCATGATCTCAAGGTTTGAGAGATCGAGCCCTGCATTGACAATGTGGAGCCTGCTTGGGATTCTCTCTGTCTCTCTCTCTCTGCCCCTTCCCTTCTTGCACGCACTCTCTCTCTCTCTCATGGTAAAAAAAAAAAAAAAAAAAAAAACATTTTTAAAAAAAGTGTAGAGCAAAAGAAAATGAAAGGAAATGTCAAATTATAAGGACTGGCCAAGAACAAATGAAAGTGATTGGAAATGCACAACTGGATGATAAAACTCTTAATAACGTGTTTACCTGTGAACGTCAGGGTACATATTTATACACCAATGTTTATGGCAGTATTATTCACAACAGCCAAAAGGTGGAAACAACCCAAGTGTCCATCAACACATGCAGGGTCAAGCAAAATGCGGTTATACACACAGTGGAATATCATTTAGCCTGACAAAGGAGGAGATCTCTGACACCTGCTAAAACATGGAAGCACTCTAAGACACTATGCTAAGTGGAATAAAGAAGTAACAAAAGGACAAATATGGTATGAGTCCACTTACATAAAGAACCTAGGGTAGTTGAGGCCGGACACTTGGTTCTTGGGCCTGTTTTTTTTTTTTTTTTAACGTTTGTTTGTTTATTTTTTGAGAGACAGAGAGTGAGTGGAGAAGGGAAGAGAAAGAGGGAGACACAGAATCTGAAGCAGGGTCCAGGCTCTGAGCTGTCAGCACAGAGCCCGACTTGGGGCTTAACCTCACAAACTGTGAGATCATGAGCTGAGCCGAAGTTGGGCACTTAACCAACTGAGCCACCCAGGTGCCCCTGTTTTAAAAAGCATAGGCAGGACCATGGTTGTCTTAGTTGCCTTATTATCTAAGCTCCACATTCTGGTTTAGTCACAACTGACTTAACTTTGCTGTTTTACTCCCATTCCTTGTTGACCCAATGATCGTAGAAGAATGCTTACCTCCAGACTGTTTCAAGGCCCCTTCCCTTAAGGTTTCAAGAAACCCCTGACCCTCCTCTCTTGTACATAAGCTGCCCCAAGGCTCAACAGGGAATGATCCCCTGCCTTTTTTTTTGTGAGCCTCCCTTCTGATAATAAAGCTTTCCTTGCTTCGAAACCAGTGTCTCAGACATTGATTTCCTCTGCAGTGGGTGCACGGGCGAGTTTGGGTTCAGTAACACACTCATATTCACAGAGACTGAAAGTAGAATGGTGCTTGCCAGGGGCTGGGAAGGGGGTAATGGAATGTTGTTTCTTGGGTACCGAGTTTCAGTTGTGTATGATGAGAAAGTTCCAGAGATGGATAATGGTGATGGTTGCACAGCAGTGTGAAGGCACTAAAATGTCCATGAATCACACACTTAAAAGTGGTTCAGATGGTAAATTTTATGTTTTGTATTTAGCTACAATAAAGAAATTAAAACAATGGTTTTGTTTCATAGGGAAAGGAAACAAGAGGTTCTGATTAGGATGAAGCACATGGGAAGGTCTAATGTCACTGGCCAGGTTCTGTTTCTTGATCTAAGTGGTGTTTACAAAGGTATTCACCTTGTAATGATTCATTATTTGTTTTGTTTAATTTTCTGAATCTCTGTTTTATTTTACAACTTTATAGTAAGAAGTTTTTTAAAATAAAAACATAATAAATAAACACTTAGAATTCCCTTGCCATATAGATAGCCTTCAAAATATGGGGACTGTTGTTACCTTTGTTCTGTGAATCATTCTTGTCCCTGCCCCTCTCCACCCTCGTCCTCCTCCTCCACCCCCCCACCCCCCCAGAATATGGTCTGCCCACAGGTGGCACCAAGACCCACCTGCTAGAGTAGTGATGACAACACTGGACCCATAAAGGCTACGGGACCCAACTTAAATGCCATTAGTCTGCAGGAAGAGGCCAAACCACCAGGCCTGACCTAAATGCTGGGAACAAAGAGTGATCATAGGTGCAGTCACGGGGCAGCATTAATTGCACCTTTTAGGGGCAGAGAGGGTTTTCCAAGCCTATTCTGAAAGAGGAAACACTGGATTTATCTCTAGGGTACATTTCATCCTGTTTTAGAGCTTCATGCTCAGTTGGCCCCAGGTGCATGAAAATTAACATCCAGTGTGAGAATATGCCAAGCTAAGAATGAGATAGTTAATACTATAAGTGCGGGAGAGAGTCAGAGCAAAAGAGAGTGGCCTTGAAAGATGAATAAGGCTTGGAGAGGCAGGGGGAAGACTGAAAGGGAAAGGCTTTCCAGGAGCCAAGACAAAGAGGAATTGGCTGGCATTTCGTGACTTGGGAAAAAGACCAGCTGGAATCAGAGCAACAGGTGGGGAAATCGGGTGAGACAGGGCACCTGGATCCAGATGTGGGATGGCCTTGGAGTCAGGCAGGGAAATGAAATGGGAAATTGGCAATCACTGAAAGTTTTTGAGCACAGGTAATGAAAGGATTTATTTTAGCAGTAGCCCTTGTGGTAGATGGAACATTCTTGGGGGGGACAGTCTGTGAGCCACAAGAGAGGTTTATTTGAAAGGAAAAGCAGCAGGTCTTGGTAATACCTTGAGATGGGAATAAGAGAAGAAAACCAAGGCCTGAATTAAGGAAGGCAGGTGGTCCGCTTCTAGCATTCTCTATTTAAGTTCTAGACAATCTCAACTGGAGCTGAACAACAGAATCATCTAGAGATCTTGTTAAGAGGCGGACCAATTCAGTGTATCTGGGCCCAAATTCTGCATTTCTAACAAGCGTCATAGTGAGGCTGAGGCTGCTGAGCCATGGATCAACCGAACTTTGACTATGCGTGGGAGTCTTCTGGAGAGCTTTTAAAAACTCAACACCCAGGCCAGACCGCTTCAGTCGGAATGTCTGGAGCGGTGAAAGTAGGCATTAAGATTTCTAAAACTCTCCAGCTGGTTCACTTGGACAGCTTGAGTCCAACTGGGCTTTGGACACTCTCGATTTCAGAATTTGGAAAAATATATTAAAAATGCCTTCAAAGGCTTCCTAGGTATAGTATATTCTTTAGGGAAAATGACTTCCTCACGATTTTTCTGGAGCAGTTCCATTAACACTCCTTTAAAAAGAAAAAAAAGAAACTTGCGTGCATCCAATAATCAACAACCACAAAAATCAAATTGTCCCTTAAGATGCAAGGAACCTGAGTAAAATAACACTATATCTTTAATGCTACTGCAGGGAGTACATTTTTTTTTTAAGCTGCAGAGTAGGAGACGCCTTGCAAAGCCTGCAAATGCTGGTGATTTATGAGCACGAATGCACCACGCAGAAGCTGTTGAATTGCTTCAGCTCATCAAAGTAGCTTCTCTGAGAGTTATTCTGAAGACTTCCTGCTGTGTCTTCAGTCCTGGTTTCTGTAAACCCATCTCTGAATGGTCAGGGCTTCTCTGCTCCGCGCTCTAGCAGGTGCCCAGACTCAGCCGTCTGCTCCTCGTTAATCTTGACCATGCAGGAAAAACACACAAGGCAAAATCCTATACTGAGTAGCAATTAAAGTACTTTACAACAGACCTAAAATTGTGGCTGTAAAATTGCACTCCTCCCGGGGCTTTCTCCCCGTGCCCTGAGATTTATAGCAAGTGGTCTTCATTCTCGTGCTATTAGAATTACACAATGCCGGCGCTGGCAGAGAAATTTAAGAGGCGGGGCACGGACCCTCACCAAACGCACAAGCCCCTTTTAATCTGATTTCTGCTGGGCAGTCTGGCTGAGATGGAAATCGAGCTACCGCATTTCCTCCTGTGTGCATAGAGAGGCAGTGTGGTATCGCGCAAAGATCCCTAATCCCGGAGCCGAGGGACCTAGTTCTTGCTGGAGTCCTGAGTTTTTGTACCCGGAGTTCCCTCATTTAGTAACCTGGAATTAGACTGCCCTTTTTGAAGGATTGTTATGGTCAGGGATATGCTGATAGATGTTTAACACCAAGCTCTGGTGGGCAGAGGGAGCCTGATGTATACCGTTTGCCATTTCCATGGTGTGAATACCCCTACCGTGACCTGTTTCAAACTGCCAACCCGTTATTCCCGGACCCTCAGCAGCACGTCGTTCGTAGTGTGATCACCATCCAGATACAATAACTCCAACCTACTTATAACTTCAAGCCAAAGGTAATAATGTAGTAAATGTAGTAAAATGTAGTAAAAGCATTAGAAAATGACGGTGTTTACATATTTACAACCTTTTAAAATTGCAGCTTACTTAACTGTAAGTTTACGTAGCTTAATCTTTAATAATGAATGTTTAAAAACCAGCTCACAAAAATTCCTAAAATATTTTAAATTGGCTCTTGCAAGTTGGGAGAAGGTGGCTCCAGCATACTCCGGGTCGTGAGGACCTGATGAAATAATGTGTAAAAACATCCAGCATACGGGCACCTGAGTGGCTCAGGCAGTTGAATGTCTGACTTCAACTCAGGGCATGATCTTGTGGTTCGTGAGTTCGAGCCCTGCATCAGGCTCTCTGCTGTCAGCACAGAGTTTGTTTCTGATCCTCTATCTCCCTTCTCTCTGTCATTCCCCCCACCTTAAAGAATCCCGCCACACCCAGCATATTCATTAGGCATTTGTTTGCTAGGGCTGTCATGATAATATACCACAGATTTGGTGACTTGAGTTATAGGAATTTATTTCCTCACAGTGTGGAGCCTGGACTTCCAAGTTTAAGATGTTGGCAGGGTTTTGTTTTGTTTTGCTTTTTCCCTGAGCCCTCCTTTCTTGGCTTGCAGATAGCCTGTCTTCACATGGCCTTTGCTCTGTGTGTGTCTATCCCTGCCATATCCTCCTTTTCTTATAAGGATACCAGTCCTATGGGTTTAGGGCTCCACTCTTATGACTTTATTTAACCTTAATTATCTTTTTTAAAACCCTATCTCCAAATGCAGTCATTTTGGGGGGTATGTCTTCAACATAGAAGTTTGAGAGCACAATTCAGTCAATATCAACATTCAGTAAGTCTTTCTTGTATATAACAGTGAGGTGTCAATAATGAGCTGAGAATGAGCTACCTTCTTCTCTTACAGGCACAGGTACTATGTCCTTTTTTTTTTTTTTTTTTTTTAGATCCTATAGGTAGAGTTAGGCTATCTATGGCCAAGAAAATCTTGACTGGGATCTGTCTTCACTGTTCTGAGACTCATATGCAGATGGTCCAATAAAATGTAAAGGGCTCTACAAATTGAAAATTAGTGTTGGGGTTACTATTTCTTTTTCTTCCGTGACCGGTTGCTGTGATTATCATTTTGATACCAGCTAGAATTTCTCTCTAACTCATGTATGCCCTTAAGGGATGCCTCCAGGTATGTAACGGTCCATGGCTGGCCTGTGATTACTTATGTTTTGTTCTGTTTACTTCTTTATGCCTCGAGGCTCTGGAGCATAGAGGTTAACAATTCAATGTGAACCGGAAATGCCTAGATTTGAATCTCCGCTTCACCATTATATTGTCATGAGTAAAAACCATGTTATGTCATGTTATGCTTTTCCCAGAAGTTAAAGGTCCCCATCCAAAGACCACCAGGAATATGATCATTATCCAAACATTTGGGTTTCTTTAGCTTGCCGCAGCAGAGGAGAACACAGGTTGTCTGAGTAAGAAAGACTTAGGATGGGCTAACTCTCCAGAGTTTGAAGTAAGTGGTTGGCGGTGGGGAGTGGGTGAGAAGACACTTTTAGATGGGTCCTGTCAATACAAAGGGGTCACTCAGTGGTTGGGAACCTACATCATTTTTATTGGAGGATAAGCAAGGCTAAAGTTGTAAGTGGTAAAGAAGCTATAGTCGCTTGTGTTAGTTGTAAGAGGAGAAAGTCCAATCACTTTTGTGGCCCTAGAGTATCCTGCTCCTTGCCTTATTTAACATATTGTCACACAGTGAATTTTTCTGATGATCATTTACATTGAGCATTGTTTATTTCCATTGGGATCATTATGGTCCAACTGTCTTGAGGGATGTTTTCTCATAGGTGGATCAAAACAGTATTCTCTTCACTACTTAGATGTTATAAGACAGTATAATTATTAAACTGGCAGCTTTTTAAGACATGAGTAGGGGCGCCTGGGTGGCTCAGTTGGTTAAGCATCCGGCTTTGGCTCAGGTTCATGGGTTAGAGCCTCGTGTCAGGCTCTGTGCTAACAGCTAGCTCAGAGCCTGGAGCCTGCTTCAGCTTCTGTACCTCTCTCTCTGACTCTCCCCTGCTTGTGCTGTCTCTCTCTGTCTCTCAAAAAAAAAAAAAAAAGACATGAGTAAAGAATCATATGTGTTATCATATCACATATTTTGTGAAATATACACATATATATTATCTTGACAAGCATATTTCAGTGTAAGTGTGGGTTTATTTTAATTCTAGTGTTTTAGGGGTGCCTGCATGGCTCAGTTGGTTAAGTGTCTGACTTCGGCTCAGGTCACCACCTCATGGTCTGTGAGTTCGAGCCCTGGGTCTGGCTCTGTGCTGACAGTTTGGAGACTGGAACCTACTTCCAATTCTGTGTCTCCCTCTCTGCCCTTCCCCCACATACTCTCTATCTCTCTCTCTCTCAAAAATAAATAAACTTTAATAAAAAGAAAAAACTTCTAGTATTTCATTTTACACAATTTGGAAACATTATTCTGAGAAAGAATTCATAGACTTCACCCAGCGTTCAAGAGGCCTAAGGAATCCAGAAGTTTAAGAACATGGGATTGCCCAACCCCTTCATTTTATGGACCCAGTCACAGGCTTAAAGAAGACAAAAGGCTTTCCTGAGATTATACTTTACGTCAGTGGCAAAGGAAGAGTGAAGATTCACTTTTCTGCCCCATGAGGCCGGAAAGAAGAAGTAAAAGTGTAAAAGCCACAGACTTTGGAGACCAACAGACCAGCATTTGTTGGGATAATAACATTGACTCAGTTCAGGTCTCCTTGTAAATCAAACAAGTGGCAAAATTTCCTCTTAGTATTTTGTTGACGAGTCCAACCCCAGGGCAGTGAAATTGAGGAGAAAAGGAAAATAAGATAGGGATGGACAGAAAACAAATATTAGTTGGTGGATCACTGAGTGTACTGCACAAAAACACAGATAATTAATTATTCAGTCAGGTGGGTGCCCAACAACAAAGGATCAAAGTCACAGTAAGAGTGAAGACTAATGGAGGAGACACCAAGTCCTAAGACTATTGTCTGGACATGTCTTCATACTCCCAGGTTAGAGGCACATTGACAAGTTTGGCAAGACCACATGCTTCATAGATTAGCAAGAGATAAGTTAATGATGGAGGCAGCAGGCTTCTCTATCAAGAGATAGCCGAAGCTGAGGAACCTTGGCAAGGTGCATAAATTGGACTTAATGTGGATATCTATGTCATGCCACTGCCATGAGGATTAGAAATAAAACACTGACCCCCAAAGAAAATTCCATAACTGGAATATACAACATAACTGGCAACATCCATATACCTCTTCTGGTGTTCTTTGCACCATACGGTAGAAACTTCCCTCAGTGATCTTTCCTCCAAGATCTCAGAGTGTGGTACTCTCTTACCCAAAAGTCTCTTACTCCTCAGATTTGGCTGCACATTGGAATCTGCTGCATAATTAAAAAATAATGATGTGTGGGTCTCATCCCAGTGATTCTGGCTCAGCTGGCTAAGGGTTGGTCCAGCCTGGGCATGAGCTGATCACAAAGAAGGGGTTGAGTCCTGACTGCAAAGGCTGAAATGCCAAAATGAAGACATGCAGCCTCCTTAGTGGGTCTTTATTTTATTCCTCAGTTCCACTCTCTGCATTCCTTGGACTTGTCTTGCTTGAAAATGCCTCTCTAATTGCACCTCCGTGTGATCTAGTTCGAGGGTACCCTGACATTTTTACCATTCCCTTTCCCAAGGGCCCTGGGAGGGCAATATCTGCCTCTACCAACTTCCTGTAGGCAGTGCATGCAACGCCATTTTTTCTCCATCACAGCCGTTCATCTTCACATGTGAAATCAGACACACTTGCCAATTGTGATTTTGTTCTGGACATTGCAGTGGCTGTAAGTCTAGACTAAAGCTGAAGAATTGGGGGCCATTGCTAGTTGAAGATCACTCAGGAAGGAAAGTGACAAATCTCTAGAATTAGTCACCAGTAAGATATTTAATGATCTACACTCAGAGGATCTCAGACAGTTGGGAAGAGGAGGTGAATCCCTCTCCACCTCACGTGAGCTCTTCCACAATGTCCTTGCAGACATGTGGCCAAACATTTGATTTATGTAAATTAGTCTTTTAACTCCAAGGTTTTCAAAAACACAGCTCTTGTATAAAATGAGGGCCATCTGAGGTCCTCATGGAGGTTACCAGCTGGTTGTGAGTTGGAGTACAATGCTTGTTGTAATAAAAACATTCCAGACATTGGTATTCTGCACACAAATGCACAAAGGGATTGTTATTCAAGAGGTGTGTAAAGAGTTACCTTATTGCTATTCAAAAGGCACTTTCTCATTTGAAGAAGTCAAAGAAATCAATATGCTGTAGTGAACTGAGGCAATCAGAAGCTCAAGGCATAATAGAGAAGGAGCCTCTCCCCTTCCAAAAGCATAGATCAAAATCAAAGCTCCAGTCTTGCTTGTAAGAGTGGAGACTTGGAAAATACACAAGGCAGGAGCTTGGCCTTGTTCCCCAGAGAGATAAAAGGTTATGGTTATTTCAAAGAATAAGAGAAAGCATCAAAGTTTGAAAATAAACATTTGAACTTTTTTTTAGAATAGTTATCTAAAGTCAATGGAAGCTTTTGAGAATGGCCCATCATTTGATAGCACGCGTGAACGTACATGTGCATGCATGCTATTAAAAATGCCTGCTGCATCCAAGATCAGCAATACAGAATTTTTTTTACTCTTGACTTTGAAACAACATTAAAACCAGATGTTAAAATATAAAAAAAGAGAGGTCTACTGGCATCACACAGCTCCCCCAAAAAACATTTCCTTATTTTGCTATTTGAACATAAGGAAGCATATGCAAAATTTTTTACCTTTATTTTTGTCATAAAATTGGAATAAAGCCTTTATGAAGTATTCACAATGCTCAGGTGACTATGCTAAGGTTTGCTATTGAAACACATCTTTGCTATTTTAATATTAAATTCAGTCCAACCTGTGAACTCAGATTTGTGCTGGGCACCTGGGTGACCAGCTGTCCCACTTTGCCTGGGACTGTTCTACTTTCGGCACTAAAAGTCCTGCATCCTGAGAAATCCCCCACTGTCTGGCAAATTGGGACAATGGGTGACTCTCTTGGGCACTAAGAAGCTACCAAAGAAAGAAAAGTTCTTAAATGTAAGAGGTTTGAATTTAATTGGATTTAAAAACAAAGATAGCCGTACATTCAACTGACAGATACCATCTAAGAAAGAATATAATTAATATAAGCATAGTCTATGATTAACATAGTAGTAATGCTGTAAACAAATATTATGGAAATGCTCATGAAAGTAAGTGCTTCAAAAGAAAGAGAAATGGGTTCACTTTGAAGTTCTTAAAAGTTTTAAGTGTTGAGTCAAATATTTATTGAGGGACAAGTGTAGTACCAAGCAGGGGATTTGATGTCAAACAAGGTATAGTTAGTTCTGGTCTCTGTACCACTTATCATCTCATTTTCATGAGCAAATCACTTACCTTGGTTTTCATATTTATAAAATGGATATAATACTATTACCTTCCTTATCTCATAGGGATGTTGGGAGAATCATATGAGATGTGTAGTATATATAAAAACATTTTGAGGGGCTCCTGGCTGACTCTGTTGGTTAAGTGTCCAACTTACATGATCTTACAGTTCGTGAGTCTGAGCCCCTTATCAGGTTCTGTGCTGACAGCTCAGAGCCTGGAGCCTGCTTCCAAGTCTGTGTTTCCCTCTCTGCCCCTACCCTACTAGCACTTTGTAGCACGCTCTCTCTCTCTCTCTCTCTCTCTCTCTCAAAAACAAAAACAAAAAATAAACATTGAAAACTATAGAATGCAATGCTAGTATAAGGGGGAAAGTAACATTATTTTTATCATGCTGATGAACAAGAAAATAAACCCACAATATGACTTTCAGTGGTCTATGAATGTGTTGGTTAACATGGTAGCCACCACTGGCTATTTGGATTTAAATAAAATTTATTAAACTTAAATAAAATTTTAAAAAGTCAGTTGCTCAGTCACCTTAGCCATATTTCAAGTCCTTAATAAGTATGGATGGCTGGTGGCTACCATATCCAACAATGGAAATAATCTCTGCATTGTGAACAATTATTCCACTATCACAGCAAGTTCTACTGAACACAGCTGGCCAAGAAGTAAATAATTAAACTTTTATACCTTGGATATGGTGAAAATATGTCTTTGAGGTAGGGTCATTTCTATATAAAAGCAGGAAGGTAATGATGACGCTATACGTCTGGCCATAACTCAAGGTGTGGTAGTCATTACTGCTGTTCACCATTTATTTCACTTCTCTTTCTTTTCTGGGCATATGTTAGGGTTGCAGTTTGTAGAGCTCTTGTAGTTGACTAGGTCAGAACCATGACCAATTCTTGTCAATAAGCACAAGTGAGGTAAGTCAATTTCAGGTTTAGGATTTAAAGTATTAATGGCAAACCATCTAGAGTTCTCTCCTTATTCTTCCATAGTTACTAGAACCATCCAGATAATGGGTGCTGATCAACCTGGCTCATAGCAGAGTTCAATTCCCAGTTGATCCTTGAGGGACATGTAGAAGGGGCAAAAAACCAACCTTTGTTTGTGTACGCCCCGAAATTCCAGGAGTGTTTGTTATTGTGGCATAACCTAGCCTATCCTGACTGATATTTTACTCTTGAACTAAGAACAACAAAAGACCTGACGGTCTAGGTCTCTGATCCTAGTTCTTCTCTAGTCCTGACCACTCACCAAACACACGCACACACACACACACACACACACACACACACACACACACACACACACTCAGACTCAAATGCACATGTAGTAAAAACAACAAAACACAAAAGATACAGCAGAGCCCCACCTACCCACAAATGCACCCAAGCTGCTCTGCCTTGCTTTCTTTCCAAGAGAAGATTCCAAGCCATGTGCAACTCATTTACCACAGCTTGGTTTTAGAAGCAGAGTATGATGTTCTTGTTTTCTTTTATGAGGTTCTGGATATTATGATTTCACGAGGTCTACTGTTGGTGTAACTGGAACCTGACTTTTCCAATGTGGGTTCATACACTATTTACCAGAATGTATCTTTAGTCTTAGTCTCTCCATCTGCAAAATGGAGGAAGCAAGAAGAATGATAGCCATCTCAAATGCTGAAGAGATGATTTCCCCTACTGAAGGGAAGTGTGGGATTTGCTAGGTTAATGACAGAAAGTACTTAGTTTTTAAGGAATGGAAGAAGAGAGATTGGCACAAATTATTCATGTTCTGCTGCCTGATCCCAAAGCAAAAATTCCATTTTAAAATGCCAGGCAGCAATTTAGCTTTTGAAACACATTGCATATTATACTAAAGAGGTGCCATTGGGAAAACGTGAAGAAACTGCAGAAATCTCATCTTTCTATGCAAATATATTGAAGCATCCCCCTGGACCAGTATACAATGCTTTACCTGATGCTTCGATAGCTATTCATCAACATTGCTCAGCCCGTGTCTACACATTGCTCCCATCTCCTTCCTCCTACCACCTGATTCTCTAAAGCATAAAGCCTGTTTGCAAGCTGTCATAGCTATGGAGTGTCTACAAGAAAAGAGAAAGTAATATACATCTAGTACCTACTTTGAGTGCCATGTGCCAAGCATTGTCCCTTCACATTAGATTTTCGATCTTTATTAAAACCCTGAGAGGTAGCTAGCATGCTCTCCATTTTTCACACATGCAAACTGAGGTGTAGCATTGTTGAATAACATGTGTAGCCAACTCACCATTCACATGCACCCATTTACCTACAGACCAGTGGCTTCTTACAACAAACTCCTGTAACCTTTTGCCTAGTGTGCTCTGGCTACAGAAGCAAGCTCAGGCCACATACAGAGCAGAACAGAAAGACTGAAGTGTTAATACTACTGGGAACAGTCCTCAGACCCTCGTGGATAGATGTCAGTGGATAAATGCCCAAAGCTCCCTCTCCTCTTGGGTCAGATAACACAGACACAGGCTTTCCATGGCCTCCCAAAGGGCCCCAACAAGAAGGAGTCACAATTGCCCATAGTAATAAATTGTTCATTAACATAGCTTTTACAGGTTTCCTTCCCTTTTCCACTCCCATTGTTAGTGCTTCCTAGAATCATCTCCTAAGGTCACTACTTGTCCTCAAAGCCTTCTCTCAGTCTGCTTTTAGAATGAACCTAATGTCAATGTTCAAGTCCATATAATTAACAAATGCTAGAGCCAAGACTCAAATTTTTCTGACTCTGTAAATCAGGAGAGGCCAATTTTTCAAATGATCTCGTGTCTCCACTCCAGACCATTGTGATGGACACTGAACAAGCCACAGAGATAAAAGGTTAGAGCAGGAGGTTGTTGTCTCCACCAACATCCCCTGTGCTCTCCAGGACCTTGACTCGATCCTTCCAACGGCAGCAGCCCCACAGGGAATCTGTCCCTGAAAGCATTCTTGGCCCTAGAGCATCTGGGAAAGTGAGTACTACCACAGAAAGATACCTTTCCTGAGAACTCAAAAAGAGTTCAGAGGGAAAGTTTCTGGAAACTCACTTTTGAGGTCTCAGAATGCAACCCAGGCGGCTGCACTTATAAACTGCCAGCGGAGTTAGGGAGAAGAAATTCTACTCTGCTCTCACCACCTTAATCGTAGGCATGCAGAATGGCCAGCCACACTGTCAACAGTGGCATCTACTCTTGCCTACTTTTGTCATGGCCATAAGCCCAATTACCTAAGCTTGGAAGCTCCTTGCAAGGATGAAGTTCTCTAATACATCAATCATAGCAAGCAAGCCATTTTGGGAAGAAAACAGAACCTAAACTATTGAAGACTGATTATCTTTCCTTGTGGCTTTTCTTATTGATGTCTTGCCCAATGTGATCTGGTATGTCAACTCCCATTTGGATGTTACAGTCCACCCCAAGTTGAGAATGTCTTCTCCATGACTGCCTTCACAAATGACATCACCCATCAGAAAATGAGAGTTGAGGATCTGGCCACCAGAGAGGGGAGTACTGCCTGGAGAAGCCTGGAACTATAGTGGGAATATAATAAATAGACATAAAGGAAATTGAGTCATGGTTTTTCTTTAAGTCTAATAAGATGCTTGAACTAAAGTCAAGTGATATAGGGTTTTTTGTAAGAGAGATGAAGGGAAGAGGTGGTGAGAAATAGCATGAGGAATTCCCATTCATAGAAAAATAACAGCTTACCCCAACTGCCTGCTGCCTTGATATCCTCAAGATTGTAGTTTTCTACAATGACATTTTCCCTTATTATTAACAAATGGCTTTAAAAATGGCTTCATATTAAAAAATGGCTTGTGAGGTTTCTTTTTTAATTTTAAAAGTTTCTTTCTTTTTGAGAGAGAGAGACAGAGTGTGAGCAGGGATGGGGCAGAGAGGGAGACACAGAATCTGAAGCATACAGCCCGACACGGGGCTCGAACCCACAAACCATGAGATCGTGACCTGAGCCGAAGTAGGACACTTAACGTACTGAGTCATCCAGGTGCCCCTGGCTTGTGACATTTTTAAGATTATTTAAGTAGATCGTAAAAGTTTGCATCACTAGAAAAAAATTTTAATGATGCAAGGTGATGGATGTTAATTAGACTTACTATGATCACTTCACGATATACACCAACATCAAATCATTTTGTTGGACACCTGAAACTAATAGAATATATCAATTCTATCTAAATTTTTAAAAAATGGGTTGTGCAATTTCAAGAGGCCTCATCAGGCCAGAGATGGGACAACCTGAGTGCTAATAACAATTACAACTGAAAATGACTGAAACTTAACAAACATATATTTTTAATGTTTATTTTGTTTTGGATGGAACTGTAGGTTATTATACTAAGTGAAATAAGTCAGTCAGCGAAAGACAGATACTGTATGTTTTCACTCATATGTGGATCTTGAGAAACTTAACAGAAGACTGTTGGGGAGGGAAAGGGGGAAAAGTTACAAATAGAGAGGGAGGGAGGCACACCATAAGAGACTCTTGGATACAGAGAACAAACAAAATGGATGGTAGGGGAGAGGGGAATGTGGGTGATGGGCATTGAGGAAGGCACTTGTTGGGATGAGCACAGGGTGTTGTATGGAAGCCAATTTGATATTAAATTATATTTTTAAATGTATATCTATTTTTGAGAGAAAGAGCAGGGGGAGGGGCAGAGTGAGAGAGGGAGACAGAGGATCCGAAGCAGGCTCTGCACTGACAGCTGAGAGCCCATTGTAAAGCTTGAACTCCTGAAGCCCAAAATCATGACCTGAGCCAAAGGTGGATGCTCAACAGACTGAGCCACCCAGGCGCCCAACAGATATGTTTAAATATGTGAGTTCATAATCATTTAAAAATTAATTGGAAACCGTTGGGGGATAGAAGCAAAACAGCACGTCACAGGTTTTCAAAAGTGGTAAATAAAGGGGACGAGTTAATAAGTATGAAAAATGGCCTGTGCCCCATGCCACGTACCAGTGGAGGTCTTAGATCCTGGCCCAGTACCTCGGCGGGAGGGGCGGCAGGTGATAGGAGGTACCTTTTCTACCGCACTGGGCTCTGCCTCACTTCCCTTCTCCACCGCTGGTTCCTGCTCCAGCTCTGCTGGGCTCCACCGGGGCCATCTTCCTTCCCAGGGCCTTCAGCCCACACTGTATACTTCACCCCCAACACAACACTGTCACCAGCTGGTTCCACTCGGAAGACTTTAATTAAATTCTTGGGGAAATGGTGGCAGAAGAAAGCACAAGAAAACAACCAATTAAAATTAAATAACAGGCATCTCCATTTTGAAGTTCTGTGATCAGATTTCCTCCTAGGAGAATCTCTCCCACTTTCTGCAGGTTCTTGCTAGTGTCGTCTACATGGTTTGGCTCTCCCTTTTCTTTCCTTTCAAATCTCTCTCAAAATCCTGCTCCCCCTCACCAGAAGCCGTTACCAGTTTCTTTAAACTTTCTAAAGTTTTAAAATCTTTTTAAGGCAAATAAGTTAACCCTTTCTTGATTAAATCTCTCCCAATCCAGTTTATCCCCTGGAGAACATGACAGATATAATCGAATATGCCCATCTAAATTGCTTTTCTTAAACAAAAGGGACATTTCTCGCTAATTAGAATTCTGGTTTCTTGATGCTCTATGTGACTCAAACTCTGGTCAACTTTTTTTAAATCTTCTCATTATAATGAAAAGTCTCTAAAATTTTTATAGGTTTAATTTCAAGTACTCGTTGGTGCTATTAATCAAAGATGCATTATGTATACATTTCAAACAAACTTTATTAATCAGCCTGCCAATTACTTTTTAGTTTGTGTGGTCTATTTCCCCCTCAGGCACCAGCCATCAGTTACTTTTGATCCGAAGTGCAGGCCTTTCAGCCTTGTTCATTGCAGTATTAGTCTATGACCTTCGAAAACAGACTGTTGCTTTGTTTGGGGGGAAAAAACCTAATTACAGTAGTTAAATGAACTGGAATTAATTAAGTTGTGGATACTTGACATTTATAGTTAATTAGTCATATCCATCATAAAAATAAAAATTGAGCCTTTTATCTCTCTGTTTTATCAACCATGCTGAAAATCAATAGCGTTTCTAGAAGTAGGGGGCAGGATGGTGGAGGGGGGGGGATGTTGTACCAAGTCTCCCAGCCTGTTTGACCCAGAAGTAAACACAGGACACCATTAAATGATGGCTAGAAATTTCTCAGTCAGCTGGAGAGAGTTATCTGGAAAGAATCAGGGCTTTGGGCATTTCCAGGTGGGGACTTTGAGACGGCAGAATGTGGGGACCTTTGCACAGGAAACTCGCTACCTTAGGGAAATGGGGGCTTTCTTCGCTTTCTTCAGTGTGTATGTGTTGAGTCTCCATTCCTTAACAGTCCGTGTGCCCAAGACAAGCACGGTCAGCCACAGCTAGGACATGAGGGGCTAAGAACCCTAAGGTTTGTGGAAGGCACCCAAGGTCCACAATTCTTCAGCCTTCCCTTAAGTGAAGGGAGTCATCTACAGAGAGTGAGTTCGTAGGGTCACCATGTAGACATTAATTTTTAGAAGTATAAATAAACATGAAAAGACCAGAGACTTGCGCTTTCTTTTTGGGCCTCTGTAGTAAGCTTCCACCTGCCTTTCAGGACGGCTGGTGCACTTCGTATTTCCATCAGTGATGTGTATGATTACGCTTTTCCCCAGAATTATATTGACATTATAGCTCCTCCAAAATTTTTTCAAACTGATGGATATAATGTTCCTTTGTTAGACTAACTTGAATTTTCTTGATGACAAGTTAGCATCTTTTCATAGTTTGACTTTTGGCAACATCCCTTAGAATTTAAATCATATATTCTTGGTGTATTGTTTCCACTCCTGGAACACATTTGAAAGAAATAATGCCAGTATGTGTAATACACTTATATTTATAAAAGCCTTGTTCATGGCTAAAAACTAGGCACAGGTCAGTGCCCATTAATAGAGAAATAGCTGGCTAAATCAAGATACATCTATATTATGAAGCACTATACAGGCATTAAAAAAGAACAAATTAGAGGGGTGCCTGGGTGGCTCAGTCAGTTGAGCAACTGACTCTTGATTTTGGCTCAGGTCATGATCTCACTATTTGTGGGTTTGAACCCCACATTGGGCTCTGTGCTGACAGTGCAGGGCCTACTTCGGATTCTCTCTCTCCCTATCTCTCTGCTCCTTCCCTTCTCTCTCAAAATAAGTAAACAAACAATGAGAACAAATTGGAGCTATATCACATGAAATATAAGGATTTTTTTATAGTGTTATTGAATGAGTGAAGTAAGAAGCTGAGAGTAAGTACAATACCATTCCATTTTTGGAATGTAATACTATCCTTGGACCAGGCAAGAGAATTCTTTGCCCTGGGTCTTGTGCTTTCTGGGGTTTTGTGTGGGCCCTTTTCCAGAGTTAGTGTGTGAAGGTGCCTACTCAAAGACTAGACACAGGTCAGTGACCATTAACAGAGAAATGGCTGGCTAAATCATAATACGTCTATATTATGAAGTATTACACAAGCATTAAAGAAAACAAATTGGTGGGACACCTGGGTGGTTCAGTTGGTTGAGCCTCCATTCAGACCTTGGAACTTTGAAATTTCTTGCTCAAACAGCTCTAAACACAGTTCTAAGGCCTGCATGGACCTCTTCCTTTGAATTTTCCCTCAACATTGTCCATGCTAGGTCATGTGCCCGGAGGCCCAAAGGGAGGCCAACGGGTAGCTTGTTATGGAGGATATGAGTGGGGCTTGAACGTATAGACTGAGGTATCCTTGAGTGTGGCTGCACGGTCTCTTGCTGTGTGCAGGATGGAGTTAGGAGTAAGAAGGAGAGGAGGCAGACCATAGGCTGAGAATCTCCATTTGTGTTCTTGCCACAGTCCTACAGGTATTAAAGTCAGGCCACCCACAGACATGGCACATGTGACCGACAACCAGACAACCTTGTCAAGCATGGATGGGAAGATGTCCCACCAATTCATTTTTTTAAATTCTTGTGTAATACTTCATAATATAGACGTATTATGATTTAGCCAGCCATTTCTCTGTTAATGGTCACTGACCTGTGTCTAGTCCATGGGTAGGCACCTTCACACACTAACTCTGGAAAAGGGCCCAAACAAAACCCCGGAAAGCACAAGGCCCAGGGCAAAGAATTCTCTTGCCTGGTCCAAGGATAGTGTCCAAGGGGCCACATGGAAAGTGTCAAGTTCTGCACAGAGGTACATTTCTTTGTCGGTTTAGTCTCCAGGCAGAAGTAACTGCTCCCAATAGAGGATCTTTGGAACACTGCACATTGAAGGGATGAAGACCCCATAGAAGAGTGGCACCTCCAAAGAGAAAGCAGATGCTGAGCTGTCGGCATCTGCAGAGAACTTCTACCTGGGGGGCTCAGGCACAGCCCCAGCACAGCACAGTGTGGACTTTCCAGGGCACATCAGACCTGCAATGCCAGGGAAATGCATCAGAAAGTCCAGCTCAGCCCCGCAGTGTGTCCCTTGCCTGCCCGGGCACCTATCAGAACCCACTGGAGGGTCTTCCTGTTGAGTGGCATCTATGTTTACACAAGTCAAGGCACAGATTTCTCACTCCAGACAACAAATCCATGGGTCAGGGGGCTCCTGGATGGCTCAGTCAGTTAAGTATCTGACTTAGACTCAGGTCATGATCTCACAGTCAGTAGATTCAAGCCTCACACTGGGCTCTGTGCTGACAGCTCAGAGCCTGGAGCCTGCATCTAGTTCTGTGTCCCCCTTCTCCTTTGCCCTTCCCCGGCTCATGCCCTGTTTCACACTGTCTCTCAAAGATAAATAAATGTTAAAAAAATTGTTTTTAAATCCACGCATCAATAAGCCTTTGCACATATGTTTATATGTGGATACTCTGATGAGGTAGTTCCTTCAGGAAGCTAAGAGTCAAGATTTTATCCAGGAGTACGTAAATCTAGATAAGGAATGTCCCTTCCAGACCCCATGTTAATGGGATCATTTAGTCTATGGATTTCTGATGCTTCACAGAAGAACTTGCTGGCATTCCCTGGAAAAAGATGCCCCTCAATATCTTGTCTTACCCAAATGCTTCAGACATTTATTGGGCTTACAGTTGTTGAAAATATTTAAAATTATCACACAGTCATAAAAGGTTTCTACTGGAATGAAACATCTAGTTAAATAATTTTTCAATGTGTTTTTAAGCCCTCAGAGCAAAAACAAAATGGATAAAAGTTGAACTGATCTAACTGAATCTGAGCTGGGGATTTTTTTTAAATTTACATCCAAGTGAGTTAGCATATAGTGCAACAAAGTTCAAGAGCATATTCCTTAATGCCCCACACCCATTTAGCCCATTCCCCCTCCCACAACTCCTCCAGCAACCCTCAGTGTGTTCTCCATTTTCAAGAGTCTCTTATGTCTTGTCCCCCTCCCTGTTTTTATATTATTTTTTGCTTCCTTTCCCTTATGTTCATCTGTTTTATAGCTTAGAGTTTTCATATGAGTGAGGTCATATGATATTTGTCTTTCTATGACTGTCTAATTTCACTTAGCATAATACCCTCTGGTTCCATCCACGTAGTTGCAAATGGCAAGATTTAATTCTTTTTGATTGCTGAGTAATACTCCATTGTATAGATATACCATATCTTCTTTATCCATTCATCTGTCGATGGACATTTGGGCTCTTTCCATACTTTGACTCTTGTTGATAGTGCTGCTATAAACATTGGGGTGCATGTGCCCCTTTGAAACATAGAATTGGGGATTTCTATCTCCACTCACTGGCCTCCCCTGCTCCATCCCCCCATGGAAAATTCTGGGGTGTCATCACTAAAACCCTTGCCTATCTGAGCCAAATTTAAATACCCCAGATCATGTTCCTTCTTATTTTAGGTAGAGGAGTAGAATTATTAAGAGGTTAAGCCTTGGAAGGAAGTAAAGATATAGTATTGTGCTAATTATGTGAAATGTTAGGATATAAATATAATCATGGCAGCAATTGTCACCACTTTATGAGCACTGTAGGCAAGGCACTGGGCCAAGCCTCTTCCTCTATTACTTCATGCAATCCTCTTAACAACCCTGTAAGATAGATACTAATACTATCCCCATTTTGAATGAGAAAACTGAGGCTTCAAGATCCAGCAGTGGAAGAGTCTGAGTTCAGAGGTATGGACCCTGATGCCAGAATCCTCTTTTTTCCAGGCTTATTTATTTATTTTTGAGAGAGAGGGAGAGGGAGAGAGCACACAAGCAGGGCATGGGGCAGAAAAAGAGGGAGAGAAACCCAAGAAAGCTCCACACTGTCAGCACAGAGCCCAATGAAGGACTCATACAAACCATAAGATCATGACCTGACCTGAAATCCAGAGTCAGATGCTTAACTGACTGAGCCACCAGGTGCCATGGCCCACCCCCCTCCCCCACCGTGCCAGATTTTAACCTCTACTCTCTAAAGGAGATTTTCTCAACTATGGCACTACTGACATCAGCAACCACATAATTCTCTGGTTCAGAGAGCTGTCCTGTGTATGGTAGAATGCTTAGCGACACCACTGGCCTCTCTCTCCCCATAGATGCCAGTAGCATGGTGATCAAGAATTTGATCATGGTGATCAAAAATATCTCCAGACATTACCAAAGTCCCCAGTAAAGCAAAATCATGCCCAGTTGCAAAACATTGGTCAACAGATAGACTAAGTATTCATAAAATTATTTTATGGAGTGCTGTCTTCACATGGCTGCTCAAAGGGATCTATGACATCGACCAGCTAAATAGCTGATAGAAGACTCCATACAACAGTCACTCTAGGGAATCATTGATGGAAGAAGCTTGTCTGTGTACTGAAAGCAACCGGTGTATTTACTAACTATTTCCCTTTCCAGGCTGTCATGGTGTTACTCCATAGACACTGGTGCAAGTGTCTCACCCATAATGATTTCTATTGGAAAAATTGCATCTGATATAGGGCTGCTCTAGACATGGGAGGCCTGGAGGTGATTCGGTTTGGGGGTCCATTTTAGAAGAAAGGAATAGAAAATTTGTATAAACACAAAATTTGGGACAGGGTCTTGGAGATGCTTATGCTTTGCAGTAGATACATCTCTGGACATATAGGAAAGGCCTTCTGCCAGTTTGATATGCACGTAAGAAACACTGACGCTGTTTAGCATAGCCATTCTGCATTCTTCCACACTAAGTTGGCATAGCCATTTTCTCTTTTATGATGGCCTTGCTATATCAGAGTGATGGAAGCTTCCTTGTTGCACCAAGATTGATGTGATCTCGCCAGAAAGTATGCTATCCAAATTATGGAAGGAATTTTTCTTGCTTAGTAACAATTTAATACGGCTGGTGGAAAGTAAAACGGAGTAAATACTTGAAAAAGCAAGTTCCGCTTCACTGATAAAAACCACACTGCCAGTCTGAAGTAGCCAACTTTCTGACTATTAAGAAGAATTATTTTTCACTACCCTGCTCATAAAGTGTCCTGGAGTTTTCTAATCAATAACCTTTCCTTTGCTTTATTAAGTACAGAAAGTGATTGGGTGGAAAAATCAACTTGATAAACCTCAGCAATAATTTCATTTGCCTTCTTTAAAACTTCTCACCCAGCAGGCAAGAGTAAAAACTGTGGTAAACACATTAGGGGAAATAGTGGATTATGGTAATGAGGAAAGGCTGTCCCATAATGCCCACCCTATGAGCAGAGCGGAGTTTTATAGATGCCTCTCTTTACCCAGCAGGTCCTGCTACACTTCCTAATTAAGAAAAACAACCCTACCCCACTTTTCCTCCTCAGCTTCACATCAGCCTCCATCTTTCTTCCATTTCTGCTTTGGGAAAAAGATGAATGCTTTAAGCGGCAAGATCACGGCAATAAAGAAATCCATCCCCACCTCCCCTTCTTCCTCATCAGAGTAGAAGCTAACTAAATGCTGGTTTCTAAATGCTTACAGAACTCGCCCGAAAGAGGTCTTTGGTAATACTCATGACCTTAGATACTAAGTCCCTTTTCCAAGCAGGGCATGTGTGCGCCAGCTGCTGGGAGAGTGAGTGGATACACCACACACAGCTGCTCCCTTTTCCGGAAGATTGCCCTTGGCCAAAGGTGTCCTCATTCGCTAGGGCTGACATAACTGAGTACCACACACTGGGAGGCTTAAACAACAGAAATGTATCTCTTCACAGCTCTGGAGGCCAGAAGTCCAAGATCGAGGTGATGGCAGTATTGAGTTATTCTGAGGACGCTCTCCTTGGTTTGTTGATTGCCATCTTCTTCTTCTGGTGTCTTCTATGGTCTTCCCTATGTGTGTGTGTCTGTGTCTGAATTTCTTCCTTTAAGAAGATAGTCATATTGGATTAGGACCCACACAAATGGCCCCATTTTAGTATAATTACCTCTTTAAAAGCTGTCTCCAATTACAGTCACTCCCTGAGGTACTGGGGGTAAGAATTCAACATATGAATTTGGGAGTAGTGGGGAAAAAAATTCAGCTTATAAAAAACGGGCATGGCAGGGGCGCCTGGGTGGCTCAGTCAGTTAGTGTCCAACTCTTGATTTTGGCTCAGGTCATGATCCCAAGGTCATGGGATTGAGCTACAAGTCAGGCCCCAAACTGAGCATGGAGAGGGCTTGAGATTCTCTTTCTCTCCCTCTCCTTCCCTCTGCCTTCACCCCAGCTCGCACACCCTGTCTCTAAAATAAAATAAAATAAAATAAAATAAAATAAAATAAAATAAAATAAAATAAAATAAAATAAAATAAAAAGACAAAATAAAATAGGAATGGCAACACAATCCCAGCCATTTATAGCCAACAACTGACATGGAGTTCAAAAGACTGGCCCTCTTGCCTCAAGGTCAGACCAACTCTGTGGTGAATCTGTGTTCCAAAGCTCCCCACAGAATCAGGCCGAAACCACACCCTTGCTTAGTTTTTAGTCCCTGTCCTATACTGCTTCCTTCACTTCTTTTCTCCTGAGTGTTCTTCCCCAACAAATCATTTTCATAGGACTACCTATCTCAGACTCTGCTTATAGGGAAAATGGTCTTTTAGGACTGATCAGAATCTTAGTAAACAGGAAACCCAGTTTCAAGCCATGGTCCAGCTTGCTATTTATTTAACCTTGGGCAATCTGATTATCATTTTCCTCACCTATAAAATGACAGTGGGGGTAAGATGACCTTTAAAGTTCTTGCCATCTCTGATGCTATATGTCTCCTACTAATCCAGCCAGTACCCCCATATTTATTTTTTTAAGTTTATTTATTTATCTTGAGAGAGAGAGTGTGAGCAGGGGAGAGGGAGAGAGAGGGAGAGAGAGAATCCCAAGCAGGCTTTGTGTGGACAGCGTGGAGCCCAGTTTGGATCTTGAACTCACAAACCATGAGATCATGACCTGAGCCAAGATTAAGAGTTGGATGCTTAACCAACCGAGCCACC
>NC_043711.1:65825283-65830102 GCF_006229205.1 Suricata suricatta
CCTCCTAGTTTAAGTGGTTAAACAAGAGAGATGAGAAGCAGTTACAGAAAAGCTGCTATCAATGTTGCCATTAGGGACAACCCCGGAGCCTTCCCCATCTTGACCAGACTTGAGGTAAGAGCATTGTAAATTCTCAAATCTGTAACAGGCAAAAGAACACCTTAAAGCTATTCAATTGCCAAGTAGCTATAGCACAGAAAAACCAGTTTCTTTCCCCATCCATCATTTGAACACCTCACCAAGGCTAACTAGACCACTAGATGGAGTTTTGAATTTCATTGAAACTAAAAAGTTATCAATAACATGCTCTTACTTTATATGCCATTCAAAGATAAACCCCCCAATTCCCATTCAGACATGTTGCATTTTTATCTGCTAGAATTTTTTATCATAGTGAAAGAGAATTTTGTATCCCTATTGAATTTTTTATCTGCGTGAAATGAATTAGATTCATTTAAACACATTTTTTAATCTATCACCCTCATACATTAAAAAAGGAAAGTAGACAGGAAATATTGTTTAAGATGTTCTTAAAACTTCTTCACTTTTGGAGTTTAATTCTGAATCACTTTCAACTTCCTTTTACCAGTGACTCAGTTGATGTCATCTTTTGTGCCAAGAGCCAAAGTGACGAGCCACTCCTTAAAACATGTGTATCGCTCTTACCTACAGAGTTTTCTTTTAAGCCACTGACACCATATTATAAGGGTTTTGTTTTTGGTTTTTACTTTTGATGATGGAGAATTTTGAACAAAGCAAAAAAGTAAAATAATGAACCATACTTCTGTGTATCCTTCACCCAGCAACTACCAGGAACCGGCTCTGCCATCCATAGCTTCAGGAACTTTCTTCTCCCCTGTATAGTTTTGAAAACAAATGTCTGGCATATCATTCCATATATGTGTCATTCTGACACGTGTCTGAAATATCAGTCATCCATAAAACTTTCAGTACATGGGTCTTTAAAATACAGGTTTATTTTTTTTTAAGTTTATTTATTTTATTTTATTTTGAGGGAGAGAGAGCATAATCAGAGAAGGAGAGGAGAGAGAGGGAGAGAATCCCAAGAAAACTCCGTGCTGTCAGCGTTGAGCATGATGTGGGGCTCAAACTCACAAATAGTGAGGTCATGACCTGAGCTGAAACCAAGAGGCAGAAGCTTAACTGACTGAGCCACCCAGGTGCCCCAAAGATAGAATTATTTTTAATATAACTTCAAAACACTTTCAAACACAAAGAAAATTAATAATCCTTAATATCATCAAATATCCAAATGATGTTCAAATTTCCAATTATTTCACAAACATTATAACCTTTTAAAATTTTAAAAAGGGTCCAGATAAAGCCCTCATATAGTATTTTATTGATATATCTTTTGCTTTAATCTACAAACTCTCCTCCATTCACTTTTTTTCATTGCAATTTATTCCTTGAAGAAATAGGGTTGTTGGCCCATGCAGAGTTGCATCATCTAAATATTGTTGATTTCATCCCCGTAGTGTAATTTAAAATATCCCTTTGTCCCTGTGTTTCCTGTTAATTGTGTGTGTGTGTGTTTTTTAATCTAAAAGCTTGATTGCAAATTGGTTTGATCTTTTTTCGGCAGGAACACTTTATAGTGTTCTATTCTTCCATCAGGAGGCATATAATGTTTGGTTTTCTCTTCTTGTGATGTTATCAGCCCTTGATGTTTAATGCCAAGACCTAGTACTTCATTAGCAGTTGCAAAAAGGTGACATTCCAATTCTATAATTCTTCTTCACCTAAAGGCTGAATGTTTCTATAAAGAGAAACTTTCTCTCATTTCATCTACCAATTCTGCAAGTTTTAATCCAGGCACCAGCCAGCCATTCCTATTTTGCCACTTTCAACTGGCCATGAGGAATAGAAATAGAGTTGTTGGTGTGCAGTTAGGGGCCATTAGTATGAAAAGAATTGCTTCCTGAAGCATTGGCATTACACTTATTGAGAAGTCTCGTATGGAGAGCTGAGTTGGAGTCCAGGACACTTAGGAACAGATGATGTACATTTCCAAACTTACACTTTCTTGCAGCGCTCTGTTTGTGTGCATTTGTGTGTATATTTGCCAAAAGTGTACAGTTGAACTCATGTAAGTTAAATGCAAATATGACCTATAATATGATAAGTTTTGTGATATTATAGTGGTTAGTTCTATGCACTGTGTTTCTCTTCCCTTAGATTATTAGCACATTTACATAATCTTTAAAATATTTTTTATGTTTATTTATTTATTTTGAGACAGAGAGAGAGAGAACAAACAAGGGAGAAGCAGAGAAACAATCCCAAGCAGGCTTCAGACCATCTGCACAGAGGCTGATGCAGGACTCGAATTCATGAACCGTGAGATCATGACCTGAGCAGAGATCAAGAGTTGGGCACTTAACTGACTGAGCCACCTAGGCACCCTGCATATTTACATAATTTTAATCAGCCTCAAAGTCCTCAAAGTCAAGGTTCTTACAAAAGTCACATGCCCTGAATCCTCTCATACTTACCTCGCTTTCAGTCTGATCAGCCCTCAGTTGTGTTCTTCCAACCATTGCCAAGACAGGAGTCCTACACAAACATGTCCTCACCTGGTAACTGGGGGTCTCATCTATACTGTAGCCTAAGGCCTGTTTCCATGGCCCCATGATGCTCAAAAAACCCAATCAAAGTAACAATTACTACCTCTTTTTTTCACATGAAAAAACTGAGGTTAAGAGATATAAAGGAGCTAATGTATAGTAAAAGAGTTCATGAGCGTAGGGTTGATTTTCCTCTATATTTTCCAAACAAGGTCCTGACTGGTATCTTTTTTTAATATAATTTTTTTAAATGAAGTGTAACCTACAGAAAAATGCAAAAATCATTAAGTACATAGCCCAGTGGATTTTCACACCCATGTTCTCAGAAACCAGCTTAAGAAAGAGAACAGAATTCTAGAAACCCCTTCATGTTCTTTCCAGTTATGACCAGACATAACAGTAATCACCACCTAAATTTATAACTGAATAGATTATTTCTAGCTATTTTTGAACTTACAAAATGCAATCACATCAAATGTACTATTTTGTGTAGGGCTTCTCTCACATAACGTTAAAATTCATCTACCTGAGATCTACATTTCTAAGGCTCCCTTGCAGCTAGGTGGAGCTGTATGACTAGTCATGGTCAACGGAATGTGAGGGAAAGTGTCACTACCAGGCACAGGTGGTAAGAATCCTTTGTGCCTTCCTCCCACTCTACCTACATCTCTTGTGAAGACCGCTGAAGGCATGTGTTGAGACTGGCAGTGTTTAAGCTGGACGCATGTTGAACTCCTAACACACTGCTCAGGCAAGCAGAGCAAACCGACTGGAAACATCCACAGGTGACTTTGCATGAGCAGGAAATACACTCGACCACAGTGAGCCCTGCAGGTTTGGGAAATATTTGCTATAGCAGCTGGCCAAGCCTGACTGATACAGATGGTCTCTTGGTATCTCTGTTTTTCAGGACAAAGCTTCATAGGAGACATCCAATGTGGCAAAAGAGTACTCTTCCCTTATCTTTTTCTTTCCCTCTTAAAGAAATGATTTCTTCAGCATAGGAAAAGAAAACAACCCCTAAGTTTAAATGTCTGAATAAAGGGGTGTTTGGGAGGAGGAACAGGCTATAAAATGAGGAATAAAAAAGTGAATATAAAGCACCTAAGTGGTTCAGTTGGTTAAACATCTGGCTCTTGATTTTGGCTCAGATCATGTCCCTCTCTCTCTGCCCTTCCCCTGCTCACTCACTCCCTCTTTCTCAAAATAAATAAAAAACATTTTATAAAAGTATATATTTGAAAGAACTCAGAAACAGAAAATTGTATTATGATGCAAGATACTCGCGTCTTTTTAAAATTGATGTGTAATTTGCACATAGTATTACATTAGTTTCAGGTGTTCAACAGTGATTGGACAAGTCCATATGCTATGCTGTGCTCACAGCACATGTAGCTACCACCTGTCATCGTACAATACCATTACAGTACCAATGACTGTAATCCCTATACTGTGCCTTTCCCTCCTGCTGACTTATTCACTCCATACCTGGACGCCTGTACCTCCCACTTCTCCTCACTCATTTTGCTCATCCTCTATCCCCTAAGGTGTGAACTTCTTGCTCCCTCTACATTTAAAGTACAGAAATTCTTTTCTCCTACATTTCTATTTCTAGGTCACTGGGGAAGATAGCGTGTGTAGGGATGATTCTAGATTTCTCATGAGATTGTTTACTCCCAGAAAATATGCCTGGAGGATTTCTGTTCTTTTCAGTGGCGCGGAAGACAATTGAGGGCATTTAAAAAAAAATTTTCTTAACATTTATTCATTTTGGAGAGACAGAGCGTGAGTGGGGGGCAGGCAGAGAGAGAGGGAGACAGAATCTGAAGCAGGGTCCAGGCTCTGAGCTGTCAATACAGAGTCCGATGCAGAGGTTGAACTCATGAACCGTGAGATCATGACCTGAGCTGAAGTCAGACACTCAACCAACTGAGCCACCCGGGCACCCCATGGGCACTTGAATTTTTAAAATTATATATATATATTTTATAATAATTTATTGTCAGATTGGTTTCCATATAACACCCAGTGCTTCTCCCCACAAGTGGGCACTTGAATTTTTAATCCAGAACAAAAGTTGGCAACCATTTTTGCAAAGGGCCAGATAACATATATTTGAGGCTTTCTAGGTCATATACAGTCTCTGACATATACTCATCTTTGAGTTTTTGTTTGCTTGCTTACAAACCTTTAAAAATGTACAAGCTGTGTTTGCTCAAACTGTATGAATA
>NC_043711.1:65830202-65848838 GCF_006229205.1 Suricata suricatta
TTTCATGAGTGCTTTATTCCCAGCTGCTCCAAGTGTGGCCCTGGAATCAGTAGCATCAGCATTCCCTTGAAACTTGGTAGAAATGCAGACCTGGAATGCTGCCTCACAATTATTGAACCAGGATTTGCCTTGTTAACAAGGTCCCCTGGTGATTGGTATGCACATTACATTTCAAGAAGCGCTGCTCTGACATTCGTTTTGTAGATAGTTTAGCTACAAGGTTCTCAGCTCTGTCCATACATTGAGCCACCTGAGGAACTTGAAAACACACAGATGCCTGTGCCTCACCCTCACAGTTTCTAATTGGTTTTTCTAGGTGTGATGTTAGTATTAGTATCTCCTGGTTACACATGAGGATCACTGAAGTCCCACTACAAACCAATAAAATCAGAATCTCTGGGAGTGGATTTTTGGTTTAGCAAATCTGCCCTGCCCTAGGCCCAGACATATTGGCAGTTTCCATGAACAATCTGTGCATTTTGGTGGGGGCCGAGAGGAGCCTTTGTGGCAGGGCTTTGTAGTTAAATGCTGCTACATTATAAGCTATCCTCAAAACTCAGTGGTTTAAACCAACAAACATTATTTAGCTCATGAATCTGCGATTTTGACAGGGCTCAGCGAGGACAGCTCATCTCCCTCAATGTCAGCTGGGACAGCTTACCTGAGGACCAGGGGACTTACTTCCAAGATGGCACACTCACGAGGCTGGCAAGGGGGTTCTCTCTGTTGGCTGGGAGCTCAGCCAGTTTGGTGGGCATGGTTACTCTCCATGTGGGCCTCTCCACATGCTGCTTGAGCTTCCGTACAGCATGGAGGTCGGGTCCTTACAGGGAATGTTCCACCAAGAACCAGGCAGAAGCTTTATTATCTTTTATGACCTAGCCTTACAAGTCATATTGGATCACTTCTGCCACAATCACAAGATTCAAGGTGAGGAAATAAGTGGGAGTAATATAAAAGTTATATTATAAAAAAGACCACCTTAGATGGAAGATAGTGTTGCAACCATCTTTGAAAAATATATGTCACTCACCACAGACCACCTAGAACATATTTGTATTATGGTGAAATGACCAGTGACAGAGCTGGCCCAACAGCATTTTTATAAATATCAAAATCTTTCAATATCTGGTAGAAAGAGAAGCCTGACTCCACTATCTGGAGGTTTGCTTTAAAATATAGTGTATTCAAAAAATAAAAAATAAAAAAATATAGAGTGTATTCATCGAAAATTTGAGATATAGAAATGCCACTAGATCAGGAGACTATTGTCTTTGAATAATTTGTTACTCACAGTTCCTAAGAGGAGGTAGTATGCCTCATCAAGTGTGACCACCTGAGAAAATACTGAGCTTGGTAACATGCAGACAGAAAGGGGAACTGTGTACAGGAATCTTTCCTGTGGTTTCTTCGGGAAAGAAGAGCTGAGGCAAGGTAAGCAGGCTTAGGATTGGGTGGTTTGAATAATTTTAGTGTGCCCTGGAACTTAGTAGTTGTCCCTGGTTGCCCAGTACCTAGCCCTGGGGGGATTAGGCAAGTAGATAGTAGCTCACAGTGTGAGATCCTGTAAAGGAAGCAGTAGGAATGTGGGCTGTGAATTGGTTGGTTTGTATTTGAAAAGTGTGCTCATGGGCACGTTTTTTGTCATCTCTAGAAATTGGCTAGCAGTAGGAGGGGTCAGCAAGACCCCAGATGTCAAAGCAACAGAATACAGAAAATAAAAAACATGGTTAATACAGTACTAGGATCCATGTTTTTTCCAGAGCCTTTTTCAGATCTCATGATGGTAACAACTGTCATGTAGTTATTCAGCTAATAACTTCTGCCATTTCATGGCCTAATAGCTTAACATTCTCCTTTGTCTCAGACAAGCAGGGGCACCTCTTCGCTGTTTGCCCCCAAACAGGCAGATTAAATGCCATCAGGAGAGCTCCTGAGGTACAACCAAAAAACTATACATAATCCTATTATAAAGGATTAAGTAGGCAGAGGGGGCAATTCTCTGTTTATTTGGAATCTATGAGATACTTCCTTTAAAGGATCCCACTGCAGTAGACAAGGAAGTGGAATTTAATAGGATTATTAACGCCTAGAATTCTCCCTCCCAGTTCACTAAAGGGTATTCTGGCTCTGGTCATTCATTCTGTTGGCCAGAATCTAAACTCAGTTGGGTTGTCAGCAGGAAAGTCCACACAGGCCGCCTCCATGTGGTTGGGCTTCCTCACAACATGGCAGCTGGCTCAGAGCCTGAGCATCCCAAGTGCAAGCAGTTTAAGAAGCAGGAAGCAGAAGCAAGTCTTCTTATAGATGACGCCTGGGACTGGCAGAGCATCACTCTGTTACATCCTATAGATTAAGCAGCCGCTGGGAAAAGCCCAGAACAAACTCCCCGTCTCAAAGCAGCATCCACAGTCATCTGGAATCCACCACGCAGCGTGAGGCCAGTCACGAAAAACCAGACTCTCGCTGAAGACACAGTTTATTGCTAATGTCATCTTTTCGTCTCTGCCTGGCCAAGAAACGTTTTACTGTTTATTCTCAATTCATAATTTTACCAGAATGTGCTGAAGTGTGTGTCTTTTTTCATTAATCACATTTGGAACTCTGCGAGCACTTTTATCTGCAAACCAAGTCTTTGTCAGACAAGCAAAGTTTTCAATTATGTGTGTGATTAACTCCCTTCCATCTGTCTCATCCACTCCATCTGGAATGCCTATTAGTCTCTCTTAGGTTTCCCAGATCTGGCCTCCAAATCTTTTTTTTTTTTTTTTCTGCCTTGCGGCTTCTGTTTCTATATTATTCTATTATTCTTTCTGTTTTGAGAGACATTTTTTTTTCACTTTATCTTCCAAGCCACTAATTCAATTGTGAGCAGACCATTGTCTTCTTTCTGTTTGTCTATTCATCAGGATGGGACAGAGCTGCAGGGGTAAGGCTGGACAACACACCTAAAATGTTTATCTCCAAATTCAGATATGAATAAAAACATGCTATCAAGGAGGTCCTTTGCCTGTAATGTATTGTTCCGTGTGTGTGTGTGTGCATGTATGCATGCGTGTGTGTGTGTGTGTGTGTGTGTAAACTTTTATGCAGAGATTTCCACTTACATGTGGCATTTATGAAAAATTAGATAAGTGGGCATCTTCCCCTATGGCCAGTTTTAGGACATAACCTTTAAAACTAATTATAGCCTCTCAAAATGCATTTTAATATAATTAACATGAATGATTAATACCTTAATGTAAAATATACACGTTTAAAGTTGCACACATCTGGTAAGAACAAAACAAGTATCTGCCCCATATGTGCTGTATTACATGTAGTCCTCAAAAAAAAAGAGAAAATTGTAATATTTTAATGGAAATGCAAGAATATAAACAGGTAAAATGACCAAAATTATTATGTACCTGCTCCTTGGAGATTAATCCTGTGTGGGTTTCTCCATCTCTGAGTCTCTGCCTGTGATGATTTACCTGAACAAAAAGTCAAGGTACGTGTGGGGCGGATGAACAGAGGAGCAGCAATCATGTCTTCAGGGGAGGTTCTCACACTGGCAGCACCGGGCTAGCAGCAGCAGTGTCTGGGGACTTTTGAGAGATGCAGATTCTTAGACCTCTACCCCAGACCTGCACAATTGTATTTATTTATTTATTTATTTATTTATGTATTTATTTATAAGCTTATTTATTTTGAGAGAGGGAGAAAGACTGCATGTGCATGAGCGAGCAGGGGAGGGGCAGAGAGGGAGGGAGGGAGAGAGAGAATCCTAAGCAGGCTCCTCACTATCAGCACAGAATCCCACATGGGGCTCCGTCTCACCAACTGTGAGATTAAGACCTAAGCGGAAATCAGAAGTCAGATGCTTAACATACTGAGCCACCCGGGTACCCACAGACCCATAGAATTTTAAAAGTCTGGATGTGGGGTCCAGCAACTGGTGTCCTAACAAGTCTTCCTGGGGACTGAGATTCACACCCACGCTGAAGAACTGCCGGTCATCAAAGAAGGCCAAAATTGTCACCTTTCCTGTGGACTAGGAAGCCAGGCTGGTAACAGTGGTCAGGTTTCTGTGACCACTTCCTTTCCATCTCAGTCCAAATCTCCTTCATTTTCCTCAAACCTCTCCCAGTTCACACTTCCACACTCTTGGACAGCCACTTAACTCATATTTGATATAACTTAAAAATCATTTTTAAAAATATCTGTTTCAATACCATATGTTTGCACTCATAGGTCTAACAGGAGAACAGGAGAAACCTAATGGAGGACCAGGGGGAGGAGAAGAGGGAAAGAGAGTTGGGGAGAGAGAGGGACACAAAACTTGAGAGACTATTGAATGCTGAAAATGAACTGAGGGTTGAAGGGGGAGGGGGGAAAAGAGGTGGTGGTGATGGAGGAGGGCACTTGTGGGGAAGAGCACTGGGTGTTGTATGGAAACTAGTTTGACAATAAACTACTTAAAAAATTTTTTAAAATATCTATTTCAGTTATTTTTTTACTTCTCAGAGTCAATTTTGGTAATTTGTCACATATTTACCCATTTTGATAAATCACCAACTCTATTATTCAACGCTAATTATTTTTTCACGTCTTCTGTAGTTTGCCACAATAATTACTTTGCTTATGTTCTTTCTAACATTTTATTTCTTTTTTTAATGTCTATTTTTGAGAGAGAGAGTGAGAAAGAGAATGTGCAAATAGGGGAGGGGCAGAGACAGAGGGACAGAGAATGCAAGGAGGGCTCTGTGCTGATAGCATAGAGCGTGATTAGGGGCTCGAGCTCACACACTGTGAGATCATGACCTGTTCATTGGACGCTTAACTGTCTAAGCCACCCAGGTGCCCTGTTTCTAACATTTTATTATAGGACTCCTCAAACACACACAAAAATGGAAGGAATTGTACAATGAATCAGATATTTGCCATCTAGATTCTACAATTGTTGATGCTTTTCTTTGCTTTATCACAAACCTATCTATCAGTCCATTTTACTATTTTTAAGTTTATTTATTTTGAGAGAGAGAGAGTGCACAGAGAAAGACAAAAAGAGAGGAAAAGAGAATCCCAAGCAAGCTCTACGCTGTGCAGAGCCCAGCATGGGGCTTGTACCTATGAACCCTGAGATCATGACCTGACCTAAAACCAAGAGTCAGATTCTTAACTGACTGAACCACCCAGGTGTCTCAGTCCATTTTCCTTTTTTAAATTTTTTTCTGTTTTTTTAAATTTATTTTTGAGAGACAGAGAGAGACAGCATGAGCAGGGGAGGGTCAGAGAGAGAGGGAGACACAGAATCCTAAGACAGCCTCCAGGCTCTGAGCTAGCTGTCAGCATAAAGCCTGACACGGGGCTCGAACCCATGAACCGTGAGATCATGACCTGAGTCGAAGCTGGATGCTTAACCAACTGAGCCACCCAGGTGCCCCCATTTTCTTTTTTGATGCAGTTATTACTACATTGTAGGTATCAGTATGCTTCACCCCTAAACACTCAGTATGAGTATTACTAGCTAGACATTAGTATTGGTTTATGTTTTGAAGTTAAAATTTCCATACAGTGAAATGTTTACATCTCAGCTAATGAGTTTTTGCAAATACATACAGGTGTGTGCCTCGAATCCTCTCCTATTTCCCAGCATGACAGTAGGGGATAAGGAAAAGAATGATCAGCTCTGAGATGTATGCAGGTATTTATTGAACAAAGATAAATAACCATTTAGATATCCAGTCAGGTAAGAGTCGCGTGTAATGGAGGAATTAAGACTGGCCAAGGGACGCCTGGTGGCTCAGTCAGTTAAGCATCCAACTCTTGGTTTCAGTTCAGGTCATGATCTCAGGGTTCATGAGTTTTAGCCCTGCTTTGGGCTCTGCGTTGACAGTGTGAGCCTGCTCAGACTTCTCTTTCTCTCCCCCTTTCTCTGCACCTCCTGCGCATGCATGATCTCTCTCTCTCTCTCTCTCTCTCTCTCTCTCTCTCTCTCAAAATAGATAAATTAAAAAAAATAAGACTGGCTTCAAGCACCTCAATTCTGAAAGGAAGAAGAACAATATCAATAAGATGTGGAGGAAGAGTGTGGCCCATTCTCTGTGAATTTGATTGGACATAGTAAAGTGAAGAATGATATTTTCAGACAGTAAGAACTCAAACAATATCATACCCATGAGCCACTATCAAAGAAGACTACTTTTGGGGGCTCCTGGGTGGCTCAGTAGGGTAAGTGTCTGACTTTGGCTCAGGTCATGATCTCGCAGCTCGTGGGTTCAAGCCCCGCATCAGGCTCTGTGCTGGCAGTCCAGAGCCCAGAGCCCAGAGCCTGGGGCCTGCTCAGATTCTGTCTCCCTCTCTCTCTGCCCCTTTCCTGGTCACACTCTGTTTTGCTCTCTTGAAAATAAATAAACATTAGAAAAAAAGAAGAAGATTACTTTTTAATAAAATACAGCAGCCAAGACTAAGAGAAAAGCCACAGTGACACTAGTGGAGACAGTGATCTCTGTATACAAAAATAAAACAAAAAGCTGGGTAATGAGGTCTAGAAGGCAAATTTTATGTACTAATATAAGTAAATAATTACTTTATCAAAGCAGAAATAAAAAGATACAATTACCAGCCTCCTCATTTTGAAAGGGGATTGTCTAAATTTCAAACCACGAAGTTAAAATGTGGCCATGAGGAATTTTCTCTCTGCTTCCTTAGCTGTGGCCCACACCCAGCCTCACTGCTGGAACCACAGCCTGCCCCAGAACATGCAAAGGTATCCTGGTAAAGTGATGAAAGCAGAGTTGAGCATAATCACCCACTGGAATTATATGAAGCGGAGATTGACCTTGGCAGTGGAATATTTCATCTTGTATCAGCTTCACTCTGATGCTCACATTAAAAACAATGTATAATGACCTTGAGCTGGACTAGAACCACTGAGACATAAGAAATGGGACCCTGGGGGGCAGAGTAGAGGGGCCAAGAGACCTAGTGAGCCAGTGGGGAGGGGAGAAAGAAAGGGCAGGGAAAATCTGCCTTTTTATGTCCTCTCACTAAGTTAACAATGGGCTTTTTCTTAAATCCTCATCCTCATTAATTATCCTTGTTTTCTCCCTTCATTGGGCTCTCAGAGACTTGCAACTTCTTTGCAAACTATGGATCTCTTCATTTCCCTGGCCTTCCATTCCCTTCCTATAAAATGGATCTAATAATTCCTGAATGCATTAATGCCTGGGCTGATGAATCCATAAAGTTGTGGTGAGGTCTGAATACAGCAGTGGGAAAGGCATTTTGCAAGTGTGGCCCGGGCGGGCGCTCCTGTGGGGTTATCCTCTGACTTACAGGAAGCAGATGCTCTTTCCTCCTATGCTCCTTTGTTTCTCAATGCACCCTCTACATTCCCATTCCACGAGGCAGAAATTCCCCCTTCCACCCGCAGCCTCGAGTCTTCTCTGCCTGGGTCACGTGGCATCTCTGTCAAAGTGCAGGGGGTAAGAGATACAAGGAACCAGTGAACAGTCTTTCCACCCATTTAATTAGAGCAAGTGGAAACTGACCAGAGATGGCCTTTTCAAATTACTAAGATCTGTTATAATATCATTTGATATATCAAAGAATTTAATCTCTCTAGACTAAATCTTTCCTACTAATTCAGACACATGTTTCTTTGAAGCAGGGGTTAGAAGCCACATTTTCTTACTCTCTAGAAGATCCCAGGAAGGGCCATCAGGCACCTTGTAGGTAAAGATGCTCCCTGCCCTCCCAGGTATCTGTAGGGACCATCCATGGGGATTGGATCTCATACAAGGGCTCTTGTCCCAGTGAAATCCAGGGCTCTGGCCAGCAATGGAAGCACCCAGCATTAAGCAGACAGCACATGCCCCTGTAGCTCCCAATAGGTACCATTGAGATGTGAAACCTATGGTTCTTTTTCAATGTATTTATTGAATATACTTGTGTTTCTCTCTGGTATCACAATCAAGTTCTATTTCACACGCGAATACACACTCTTCTTATTCTCTGGATTAGGAACATCATCTCTGTGATTGTTTCCCTCAAGGGTCTTGCTTGTTTAGACCCTTACTATGATCAGCTCTATGCAAATTCGCCAACCTGAATACATACTGACCCTGGTTCTGAATAGTGCAGATGTTGGCTCTGCTACCCATTTTCCCAAACTGGCCATGGGTTTCATGGATTTGTAAACCAGTAACCTTCACGGGTTGGGGATGACATTTTCGATACCCATCCCTGGAATGTGAGCAGTCTTCATGTGTAAGTAGAGTGATATGACCAGCACTGGGACTTTAAAGTTATAGTTCATATGCTTATTACCCTTAGGCTCCACAAGACAAATGTCAAGTTCTCAGAGGACCCCCTCGGTGACCTTCTCACTAGGCTGATGAAAGTAAGCAACTCCCTCCCCCTCTCCTCCTTTTCTAAGTAATCTTGGTAAAAGATGAGGAGGGGGAAAATGCTACATCCCTTTTATACCCAAGAGGTGGATGTTGGCTGCCTCAGGCCTTTGGCATAGATGATCAAAAACCTCACTGTGAAATGGAGAATTTGGCATCTGTTGCTTTGTTGTAAGCTTGTGGAGGCATTGGTGGAAACTCAAAACATTCTCATTTTAACATCCTCTTAAATATTGCTATTCTGTTTAAGTGAAAAGGCATTAAAGTTTGTAAAAAGAAAACCTATTCACGAAACATTGAAAAATCAATTAATTCCATACACCAAATATAAACAAGCAATTGATGAGTTTTAAAATTGTAAAGAGCATGCTTATCTTTGCGACCTGGAGACCCAACTGATACCATTATTAATAAGCCCACTGACACTGTTTTAATAAGCCAACATCCCTACCCATCATTTAGAGAGGGAGGAAAAAGAGAAAATTGACTTTTTTCTCTGTGTTTGTTGCTGAGATTACTAAAATAATTCACACACAAAAAAGCTCAGAGTCAATAGCTTGTTTTATTTTTTAGTAAAATGAACTCATCTTCAAAATCTTCATCTTTTCATTTGTCCCTTTTTATGATACATAGACTTAAATATCTAGGTGGAACTCGATAAACAACTTTAAGGATTGTAGGATCAAACTGACCCTGAATATCTGCACTAGTGTGTCACTAGTGCATTCCACTTTCAGGAGCTAGACCACCTTCAGCTTCGCTTGGCCAAAACACCAAAAACAACCATTTGCTCTTGGTGGGACATGGCAGCTGACAGCCTATTTGCCCTTGGTCAGAACTGACTCAGAGATTAGTGTGCCACACCCAAAGATTCCATACATCAGCATCCAAGTGACTGAAGGAGCAAATAAGATGGAGGTAAGGTCAGTCCTCCAGCATTCTCTATGTTAGGAAGCAGGTACTCTGATGTAGGGGTGCTCAAAGCTTGGAGACCTGAACCCCCACTGTGGCTGGCAGCACATCTCTAGTGGGCTCTGGCCAAAGCATCTGAGTCATTAGAGTGGTCTGGAATAACACTGGAGGGTCAAGGCCCATCAATAATAGCATTTGTCAGTGGCAGGAATGCTGGAGGTGACCTTGATGCTGCAACCATTTATAACATCATCAGTCATTGGCACTTTTGAGTGCAAATGTGCAGAAGATCACCATTGAGATTAACAGGGAGACTGGGCAGAAGGAGAAAGCCTGAAGGTGTATAGGTAAAGGAGAGAGACACCGATTTTGGACAGAAATCCTTTGAAAGCAAAACTGTAAGAAAATGCATTATGAGTAAGAACATGTAGACGAACTATTGGTAGCTGAGGAAAGAGGACAGGATTCGTCCATCCATTTGCTCAACCAGGCAGACAGAACAATGTGACAGAGGGCACACAAAGATTTGATTTGCTTTACACTGTGTCTTATTCATTTTTTGGCCCCATTTTCTACTGGCTCAGTGGCTCCAGAAAGAATTCTGTTTATTTTCCATAGAGGAGCCGGATCCCTTGAGTTCCCACTTGCATTGAGCAGCAGGAGAGCCAAAAAAGAATAAATTCTGAACACTCTGAAAAAACCGATTTGCACAAATGCACTGGAGATGGTGTTCAAGAAGGGTTGATGCAAGGAAAACTGGAGCGTTTACAACCCTGCCAAGGTCAACACGTCCTGTGGCGTTTCCCCATGGACTGGCATCCACGCCTCCAGTCAAGAGGAGCCCAACCTTCCCTGGTGTCTGTTCAGGAAGCCCCTGGCTCCATCAGGTCTTGCTATTCAAAGGATCATTATTCAGTCTCCTGACTTCTACCTTCACTCTGCCACTTTCTGACTGCATCCAGCATTGCTGCTGGAAGTTGGGAAGCAGGGGAAATTATAGGACCTAAACCACGAAACCACCATCATTCCTACTGCTGGGATGAAGGGGAGATGGGACTATGCCCCCCATGGAGGGTTAAGGTATTCTGAGGGTCAAGGGCTTATTCTGTTAGTTACATAGAAATTTGACAGTTAACTATATGCAGGTCAGCAGTATGGCAAGATTCAGACCAGACAGGCATGAAGTTTATCCTAAGTGATTGCTTTGTGAGTTTGAAAAAGCTTATCCTAAATAATTGCTTCAGGAGTTTGACTTTAGAGTCTAAAGGAAGAAGGGAAGATGAAGAAGTAGTGAGTCTGAGTATGGGGTAGACCACCCTCTTCTAGAAAAAACTACTGGAGCGCCTGGGTGGCTCATTCAGTTAAACGTCTGTCTGTGGCTCAGGTCATGATCTCACAGTTCATGGGTTCTAGCCCTGCATTGGACTCTGTGCTGACAACTAGCTCAGAGCCTGCAGCGTGTCTTCTAATTCTGTGCCTCCCTCTCTCTCACCCTCCCCTGCTCACACTGTCTCTTTATCTCTCTCAAAAAGAAATAAAACATTTTTTTAAAAAATAGAAAAAAATACTAACAGCCTCGTGATGCTGTAGCTAAAAGATTTCTGTCATGTGACTGACTCACCAGCAACCCAGCTGGTGACTCCAGGTGAATCTCCCTGAGTCAGAGGCTGGTAGTCTGTTGGCTTGTCATCAACCTATGAAAAAATTGAGTTTGGGAATTCTTGGGCATTTGAATTAAGCACGGTAGAAACACATTCATTATAGAAAGTAGAATGAACACCAAAGGAGCTTTGCTGGGCCATTTTCTAGTAGCCATGACAAGGGAGTGGATAATCTGAGGAAAATTGAAAGATGGAAAGAAGTAGACTCATTAGTATGTAACTGAGTCATCTTAGTGGCTGTGTAATGACCTGGGAACCTCTGCTGCTGGGGTCTCTGGAGCTGTCTCGTGAATCTGCATTTTTGCTTGTGCTGATTTCCAAACACCGGTTATCACCCAAGCACGAAAGAGCTAAGTGCATCTCCAGAATGAGTTGTCAGGAATGATGTGGTGGGGATGTCTGCTTTGGGGGGAACGAGAGGGAGCAGACTCCAGCTCCTCCACACGCTGAAAGTCAGTGGCTGTTTAGCTCCCTGAATCCAGTCTCACATGCCTCCTTTGCATGCCCCACTGAAAACAGTGACAGAGTGAGGTGGAGTTCACCACCGGGCAGAGTAAGGGCACTGGCAAATCTTGTCTCCTCTGCTCAAAAGTTTTCCTTTTATACATTATAGTTAATGTTTTGTTGAAGAATAATGTACATCCAGAATAAATCTAAAGCATATAGCTCCACAAATTTTCACAAACTGAGCTCACTTCTGTAACAGAGTCGTCAAACCTGGATCAAGAAAGAGGACATCACCAGCCAGTCAGCAGCACCCTGGTGTCCACTTTCCATCACGAACCCTTCCCCCAGCTAAAGTCATACTTACTTTTGCCTACTTTTCTATTTTGTGTGAACAGAATCATAAAATATGAGCTTTCTGGTGCTTGAATTCTTCACACAATATTATGCTTTTGAGATTCATCCATGTTGTTGCCTGTAATTGTGGATTTCTGCTGATGGGTAGCATTCTATTATAGGAATCTACCACAGTGATCTGTTCTACTATTGATGAACTTTTGGGTTGTTTCAGGTTGGGGCTGTTACAACGGTGCAAGGATCATTCCTTGACACATACACATTTCTGTTAGGCATATACAAAGGATTGGAATTGCTGGATAATACAGCATGCATACATCTCGCGTTTACGGGCACTACCAAAGAATTTGCCAAAGTAGTTGACCATTAGCTTTCTCTTTTTCATAAAATTGTTTTGTTTATTTATTTATTTTGAGAGAGACAGAGACAGCATGAGTGAAGGAGGTGCAAAGAGAGAGGGGAACAGAGAGAGAGAGAGAGAGAGAGAGAGAGAGAATCCCAAGCAGGCTCCACACTGCCAGCACAGAGCCTGGCACAGGGCTCAAACCCACAAAATCATAAGTTCATAACCTAAGCCAAAACCAAGAGTTGGATGCTTAACTGACTGAGCCACCCAGGTTGCCCAACTCTCCCTTTAATGCTCCCTTATCTCTGCTTCAGTGCCTACATTTTTGTTTAGTCCTTACCTGCTGCCATCACTCACCTCCCATATCCTGGAATTCCAAGCTTGTCTATTGCCTTTGGCTGCCCAGGTTTTGGCTCAATGCACACACACCATAACCTTGTGCAACATTAAATATTGTGGATCTTTTCCTTTGAAAGAGAAATGTTTTCTGAAAACCCGCCTCTATTCCTCTAGTCCTTAAGATGGCAGGCTAATTGCCTCCAGGATCCAGTTTGTCTTCAAACAAGTCCACTTAAAGACTCAAGGGCGCATTATATCTGTTCTGCTACAGACCCCAACCATGGGTCCTGATGATTCTCTTTGTTTCCATCTTTCTTTTTTTTTTTTAAGTTTATGTACTTATTTTGAGAGAGAGAGAGAGAGACAGGGAGGAAGGGAGGGAGAGAGAGAAAGAGAGATGGAGAGAATGAGCAAGAGGGCAGTGCAGAGAGAGAGGGAGAAAGGAAGAATTTCAAACAGTCTCTGCATTCAGCACTGAGTCCAGTGTGGGGCTCCATCTCACAACTGTGAGATCATGACCACGAGATCACCACCAGAACTGAATCCAAGAGTGGAATGCTCATCTGACTGAGCCACCCAGGAGTCCCCTGGTGCAGGTGATGATTCTCTTTCATGCCTGACTTGATTCACTATTGACCAAGCTCATCAAATCTAATGTGTCCTGTGTCCCAAGCCCTCTGCAACCACCCCTACAGGAGGAGCTATGTCACATTGCTCCTGTCCCAATGGAGTCCATTAGCACTTGATGCTCCACTGTCCCATCCATTGTCCTCCCTCTCTTGGTGCCCATCCCCAGAAGATTTGGTGCTGCGAAGTCAGCTGGGCTAGGTGGTTTCTTTGGGAGAAGAAACATCTAGAAATCTAGACAATTACAACCTTGACAACTTGCTCACTGAGGGTTTCAGCAATGCCATGCATTTTCTTGACATAGGGAGATGCCTACAGAAAAAGGAAAGAGCACAAGGGGAAGTCAGATCCTTCATCATCCCTCAACTTCCAAGTCTTAGCTGCTCTCTGGGCTTTAATGACACAAAGCAGGACTCTCGGTTTCTGCATGTTTATTAATTCACTAAGGATCTAACAAGGTTGGGACCAGTTCCAGAGTAGTTTTGAGACACAATAGCAGCCCTTTCATTGATTTTTTAAAATTAGTAATTTAATAGAGTGCCTAGCTTAGTTTATTGTAGTAGTTACTATACTAAAGTATGTTTTTTATTAATGTTTGTATTACTGACATATCAGATGTGCTTCTATGTACAATTCAATTCAACAAATATTTATTGGCCATCTGTAATGTGTGAAGTATTGCAAATAAGTTGTGGTTCCAGATTTCAAAGAAGGCATAGAATCTAGCCCTTAGGGAAATGATTACCTTTGAGGAATAAGGAGCCATCAAGGATTTTACTGTTAGTGTTTTCGGTTCCAGTTACCCAGAAACAAACTGTGAAACAGAGATGTGAGGCCATGTTATTTGGGAGGTGTTGTAGACATCACTGGTGTTTTGCCTGCACCTTGTGCTCCTTTGGATAGACCACAGTCAACCACTGAATACTGGGGGTTGGGACAGTGTTAACGATCAGCCCCTTCAAATGCAAGGTATGATAACCCTGTGATGTCAGTCATGCTCCAGACCTGCTCCTTCCCCCCCACCCCCAAGGCTCAGGCTGAAACTAAACTCCTCCTAAAACCACATCCTTTCTCAGCTCCTCCCCTGCTTATTCTGTTCCCCTTGTGAGTTTTAAGGTTTCTCCCTCCAAAGCACTCCATCCCTAAATCACTTCTGTAAGACTCCCCATCTGAGGCTCTACTTCTAGGGAACCTGACATAAGGTAGGAGGAAATCCCAAGAAACATTTGTAGGGAACAGGTTAAATGATACAGGCAAGGAGGCCAATGGTCTGCAATATCAGTGTGTCTCCATATGGGCAACTGGGGTTCAAATCCTCTAGGGTAATGCTGCCAAATTTAGCAACTAAAAATGCAGGGTGCTCTACTAAATGAGAAGGTCTAACAAACTGCAAATCTTTTCTTTTTTTTTTTTAATAGAACAATGTCCCGTGCAATACTTAGGACATATCTAACTGAACTGTTTTCATTATTTATCTGATTTTCAAATTTAACAGAACATCCTACATTGTATCTAGCCCTTCTCTGCAGGCCTCTAGGAGAAAAGGAAGTCTAGAGCATGTCTCAAAGTTGTCCCATTTAAGGGATGAGGGAACTGGGGTATTTATCCTTCAACTCATTAATCATTGGCTGTATGATACACCTGATGGTATTAACTGATTGGTACTTCTGCGTTGGTCTGGAGACTGGCCAAGAGAAACCCATCAAGCAGACAGTAGCTGTCACGCAGAAAAATGCTCTCAACTGGTATTGGAATGGTGAGTGCAACAGGACATGGGCAAGAAACCAGCAGTATTGCTAACTGGAGCTTTCCTGAATTCCTGACAGTGAAGTTAGATAAAAGACAGCTCTGTCTTTTTTCAGTTCTCTGGATGAGTTCAAATTATGACCACAATATGTGAGGGAGACAATTAGGCTGAAAGGAGCTAACTGCTACATTAAATTATGACAGACTGAAGGGTGTGTGTTCATGTGTGTACTTGACAGAGAGAGAGAGGAAAGGCAGAGTTTACTCTTCCAGAAATCCATAAGAAAATGAAAAATTCCTGACCTGTCATTTTCATCAAAAGTAATGATACAATTATAGGAAGTGTCTGGGTAGTTCTAAGATTCTTTTGGAAACTAGGGAACAAGTTCTCTTTCCATTTCCAGTTAGAATAATAAAACCAAGTGATTGCCTCTCCATCATCAAGCCCAATTAGATTTTCAAAATTCTCTTTACACCAATAAGTGTCAATACTGTGGGTATGTATTTTTATCATCAGTTCATTGGGTTTCCATTCACCATCTGCTCTAACACATGGGAAATGTATATTTTCTCTTGTTTTTACCATTCTTTGGGAATTATTTAATCTCTAATCAAAGCCTAGAAAATGAACTAGACATAATTTCAGTGCTTCTTCTTCACTTGTTGTGAAAATGTGTGTATTTTTCTGGTCTGAAGGGCCATGGCCTCACTAGGGAACACTACAATTCATTTAGACAGTGGTAAGAAATCATTCTTCTTTTTCTGGGCTCAGATTCTAGTTTTAAATTATTAAGAATAAATGGAATTTGGTCTTGTGACATGTGATATATTCAATGGCTCTAGGGAGAAGGCATAAAATATGAACGAAAAGAAATGTTTTTTAGTGGTTGGGTTTCATTGTTTCTAAATAACATTAAGGACTTTCAGTCTTGGCTTTTTTTTCTTCTCCTGTTTTAAAAGAAGAGCATTATATTTGACTCATTTTTAAAGACATGGTAATGGACGATAGCCTACCCAAACTCATCCATGAGCCAGCTAGACTGCTCCCCTACTTGTACCTTTTCTATCTTTAGAGGCAATGTGGGTGGACAGTAACTGATGCCACCATGTACAGTTGTACAGGTTGTTTACAATGACACTCAATCAAGTTATTGAGTTGGGGCTAAAACCTAGCCATATCCCACTCACCACACCATGTTACCTGGTGCAGGGGCATTTCCCTCCTAAAGGAAGAGCCATTTTTTCCAAGCAGACTCCACACTGTCAGCACAGAGTCCAATGTGGGACTTGAACACAGGAACCATGAGATCAAGACCTGACTGAAACCAAGAGTGAGATGCTTAACTGATTGAGCCACCCAGGTGACCCAACCCCCCCGACCCAGGGCAATTTTTCTTAATAAACAGAAAGGTGACCAAGTGGACTCTTGAAAATCTTAGCCATACAATGAGGAAGAATGAAATCTGGCCATTTGTAGCAAAGTGGATTGACCTCGAGGGTGTCATGCTAAGCAAAATAAGTCAGGCAGAGAAGGATAGATACCATATGTTTGCATTCATAGGTCTAACAGGAGAGACCTGGCAGGGGACCATGGGGAGAGGAAGGGGAAAAGAGAGCGGGGGAGAGTGAGGGACACAGATCAAGAGAGACTACTGAATACTGAAAACGAACCATGGACTGAAGGGGGAGGGGGAGGGAGAGAGGGGGTGATGGTCATGGTTGGAGGAACTTGTGGGAAGAAGCACTGGGTGTTATATGGAAACCAATTTGATAATAAAGTATTAAAAATAATAAAAATAAATAAAAATCATGGCCATAGCCCTCAAAGGCATGGATTCTACTGATTTTGAAACCAAATTATTTAGTCATTCCTGGCAGGTTTTTCACTATTACTAATTCCACTACTATGTCTTAATTAATGTTGCATTAGGACATAGTAGTTTATTTATGGTACTCAGGATCTCTGTGAATTGTTGCAGGGTCCTTTCCCCTCAGAGCCTCCTGAAAAATGCAGAGTAGTCTAGGTGTCCCACAGTGCAGCAAACATGGATGCCTGCTCTCTGAGGGAGTTCAATGTCCTTATTCTCACAAATTGAGGTGAAGAATTTTCCAGGCCATGTAAGAACTGTCCCTCACCACAAATTTCTTGTCCCTCAAACTGGCATAACAACTCCTGCAACACAGCCGTTTGGGAGATAATTCTGTGAGGCTAGGCTAGAACTGACTGGGGGATAGCAATTCTTATTACCTAGATGGTGAGTAACCATAAATCCAGGGTGTCCAGAAGGCTAATGCCAATTTAAGCTTTAATTGCTTTGAAAGTACATATGCTATAAACTTAGAACAAATAGCATTTGAAAAGTTAATTACCAGGGAGCCTGGATGGTTCAGTTAGGAGAGCATGTGCCTCTTATTCTCAGGGCGGTGAGTTCAAGTCCCACATTGGGTGTAAAGCCTACCTAAAAAAAAAAAAAAAAAATGAAAGAAAGAAAGAAAAAGAAAGGCTGGGGCACCTGGGTGGCTCAGTGGGTTGAGCACCAGACTCTTGGTTTCAGCTCAGGTCATGACTACCCAGTATCATGGGTTTGAGCCCTGCATCGGGCTCTGCATTGCCAACACAGAGCCTGCTTGGGATTCCCTGTCTCCCTCTGTCTCTGTCCCTCCCTAATTCATGCTGTCTCTGCCTCTCTCAAAACAAATAAGTAAACTTAAAAACTTCAAATAAAATTAAAATAAAACCTTTTAAAAATGAAAGGTTGGTTATTATTAGAATTTTCAAATGGCAGTATGTTCTTACTAAATTTAACATAACCACTATCCTGTGTTATGGATCACTCTAGTCAATTTTTGAACACTTTAAATTTCATCAGCTGCTATTCAGGGATCATCCAATAATAGAGGCTTTGTCACATGCATGATAGCTTTTTTTCTTTTTTTACTGTTTATTCAGTTTTGAGAGATGGAGAGAGACAGAGTACGAGTAGGGAAGGGGCAGAGAGAGAGGGAGACACAGAATCCAAAACAGGCTCCAGGCCTTGAGCTGTCAACACAGAGCCCTACATGGGGCTCGAACCCACGAGCTATGAGATCATGACCTGGGCGCTTAACCAACTGAGCCACCCGGGCGCCCCCATGTAGGATAGTTTTGATGTGACCCCCCCCCCCAGAAACAGTCTAATGGAGCTATATCAGGTGATGACTGTCCTGTACAACAGGACCTGCCATGGACCCACCGGCCTGAGGGGGTTACCCAGAAACCATGGCACACACACAAAAAAGTCTATTTAAAATTGGTGAAAGTAAATAAAATGCAAAGTACACTTAAACCATCAAACTTTCGAAGGATTTTTTTTTTTTGTAGTTTTGTAGCATTGATATTTCTGAAGTTACTCACACTTAAAACTACACAAAGACATTTGGGAAATTCTGTGTGGTCCTGCAGTCTGACATAGAACTTTCTTTTTTTTAATTTTTAAAAAATATTTATTTATTTTTTTATTTATAAATAAAAGAGAGAGGGAGAGAGAGAGACAGAGTATGAGTTGGGGAGGAGCAGAGAGAGAGACACACACAGAATCACAAGCCGGCTCCAGGCTCTGAACTGTCAGCACAGAGCCTGACACAACACTTGAATCCACGGACCATGAGATCATGACCTGAACTGCAGTCAGATGCTCAATCAACCGAGCCACCCAGTTGCCCCTCATCCAGGAGTTTTGAGGTCACTGATGGGTTTCAGTCTCCTGGGGGCCTATCTGTATCGACATGATGAAGGAGCAAAAGGCAAGCTGACACCCCACAAACACCCCCC